>NW_027101882.1:0-20225 GCF_035609145.1 Eleutherodactylus coqui | reverse complement strand
TCGTTGCCCAAACTACCTCTGGCCCCTGTGACCGACACAGCCGTGGCACGCGCTTTCCTACGACACTCGACCGCCGGGCTCCCTCGGCCTGGGAGGCACTCTCGGGAGGGGGGCACCGCAGCCCCCCCAAGGTGGCTTCCGTACACCTCTTGAACGTTGGGGCCCGGCCGCTCGGAGAGCGGGGTCTACCCGGGCAGACAGCCCGTCGGCCCCGCGGCCTGGACAGGCGGAGCGGGGACAAGCCAAGGCTACCGGCGGGCGGGATCGACCGGGTAGCCGCCGTGGGGAACACAACTTGGACGTCTCGCGCCGTCGCGGACCACCGTCCTCCGTCTCTCTCTCCCTCTCTCGGAAGGGAGGCCGCCCGAGGCGCACGGGCCTCGGACGGCCAGGGGTGGAAGGGCTCCACCCCAAGGTGGCTTCCGTACACCTCTTGAACGTTGGGGCCCGGCCGCTCGGTGAGAGCGGGGTCTACCCGGGCAGACAGCCCGTCGGCCCCGCGGCCTGGACAGGCGGAGCGGGGACAAGCCAAGGCTACCGGCGGGCGGGATCGACCGGGTAGCCGCCGTGGGGAACACAACTTGGACGTCTCGCGCCGTCGCGGACCACCGTCCTCCGTCTCTCTCTCCCTCTCTCGGAAGGGAGGCCGCCCGAGGCGCACGGGCCTCGGACGGCCAGGGGTGGAAGGGCTCCACCCCAAGGTGGCTTCCGTACACCTCTTGAACGTTGGGGCCCGGCCGCTCGGTGAGAGCGGGGTCTACCCGGGCAAACAGCCCGTCGGCCACGCGGCCTGGACAGGCGGAGCGGGGGCAAGCCAAGGCTACCGGCGGGCGGGATCGACCGGGTAGCCGCCGTGGGGAACACAACTTGGACGTCTCGCGCCGTCGCGGACCACCGTCCTCCGTCTCTCTCTCCCTCTCTCGGAAGGGAGGCCGCCCGAGGCGCACGGGCCTCGGACGGCCAGGGGTGGAAGGGCTCCACCCCAGGTGGCTTCCGTACACCTCTTGAACGTTGGGGCCCGGCCGCTCGGTGAGAGCAGGGTCTACCCGGGCAAACAGCCTGTCGGCCACGCGGCCTGGACAGGCGGAGTGGGGGCAAGCCAAGGCTACCGGCGGGCGGGATCGACCGGGTAGCCGCCGTGGGGAACACAACTTGGACGTCTCGCGCCGTCGCGGACCACCGTCCTCCGTCTCTCTCTCCCTCTCTCGGAAGGGAGGCCGCCCGAGGCGCACGGGCCTCGGACGGCCAGGGGTGGAAGGGCTCCACCCCAAGGTGGCTTCCGTACACCTCTTGAACGTTGGGGCCCGGCCGCTCGGTGAGAGCGGGGTCTACCCGGGCAGACAGCCCGTCGGCCCCGCGGCCTGGACAGGCGGAGCGGGGACAAGCCAAGGCTACCGGCGGGCGGGATCGACCGGGTAGCCGCCGTGGGGAACACAACTTGGACGTCTCGCGCCGTCGCGGACCACCGTCCTCCGTCTCTCTCTCCCTCTCTCGGAAGGGAGGCCGCCCGAGGCGCACGGGCCTCGGACGGCCAGGGGTGGAAGGGCTCCACCCCAAGGTGGCTTCCGTACACCTCTTGAACGTTGGGGCCCGGCCGCTCGGTGAGAGCGGGGTCTACCCGGGCAAACAGCCCGTCGGCCACGCGGCCTGGACAGGCGGAGCGGGGGCAAGCCAAGGCTACCGGCGGGCGGGATCGACCGGGTAGCCGCCGTGGGGAACACAACTTGGACGTCTCGCGCGTCGCGGACCACCGTCCTCCGTCTCTCTCTCCCTCTCTCGGAAGGGAGGCCGCCCGAGGCGCACGGGCCTCGGACGGCCAGGGGTGGAAGGGCTCCACCCCAAGGTGGCTTCCGTACACCTCTTGAACGTTGGGGCCCGGCCGCTCGGTGAGAGCAGGGTCTACCCGGGCAAACAGCCTGTCGGCCACGCGGCCTGGACAGGCGGAGTGGGGGCAAGCCAAGGCTACCGGCGGGCGGGATCGACCGGGTAGCCGCCGTGGGGAACACAACTTGGACGTCTCGCGCCGTCGCGGACCACCGTCCTCCGTCTCTCTCTCCCTCTCTCGGAAGGGAGGCCGCCCGAGGCGCACGGGCCTCGGACGGCCAGGGGTGGAAGGGATCCACCCCCCGCGGGAAGGGGACGCGCGGCGGCACCCGGACGCGGGAGCGTTGACCCGGGGGTCTTTACTCCGCCGAGGCGTAGCCCGGAGAAGGAGCGAGACCGGCCGGCGGGGGTGGAACACCCCCTCATGCCTCGCTCCTTCTGGGGATAAAGCGCGTCGTCCGCAGGCCGCCGTCCCCTATCCCCGCCCTGGACCGCCCGCAATCGGCCGGAGCCCGAGGGGACAGGCGGGGGTCCTTCGCTTTCGGGAAAACCGTCACCAAACGTGGGGCCCGTGGCCCGCTCTCGGGCCGCCCTGAGGCGGGAGAGCCCGGATCGTTCTCTCTCTCGGCGTCGGCCCCACCGACGCCGTCGCACGGTGGCCTGGGAAAGGGCTGCACCCCCTGCGCCACGCTTCTCCCCCCGGAGTACTCCCCCCCGCAGGGGGCTCCGCGGGGTGTCCCGACGCGCAGAGTCGCTCGCCTTCTTCCGCGGGGGACGGGAGGGACGCCCACGCGCGTCCCTTCCCCATCCTCGAGAGCCGTACGCGCCGAGGGTGAACCCGCTCGCCGGGGCGCCGGGGAGCAGGGCCCTTGTGGTCCTTCCCCGGACATGGGCGCGGCGAGGGTCCCCCGGCCGCGACGGCTCTCCCCGTTGACCCACTCTCTCGCCTTGGGTGGTGGTGATGGAGGCGGCTGCCTACGCCTCAGCCCGGCATCTCGGAGGGGGGTCGCCCGGGCAGCCAGCCAGCCAGCCTGTTGGCCCCGCGGCCTGCACAGGCGGAGTGGGGGACACTTGCGCTCTATGACTCTGCTCCCAGGGAGGTGGCAGAGGGGCGGCCGCGGTGCTTTGACTTTGAGCGGTCCCCACTCCAGCACTCTGAGAAATAGTCACTTTGTCAAAGACCGCACACCGCTCGTTCCCTTATATGCAAAAAAGGTGTTCGTCCTGACGTTTTGCGAGCCCTTATTTTACCGTCGTCGGCGCTATCAGGGAAACAGGCCCGCTCCTTCCGCCTTCATGGAACCGTAGCTCGGCCCCGAGGGCCCAGGATTACCCTCATACCGGTTCTCACGACATGCGTCGACACTCGGCTCGGCCCCGGCAGCCGCAGCTCCCGCCGGCCCGGCCAGCCGGGTCCGCACCCCTGGCCGGCGCCTGGAGCGTCTGGACTTTGTCGTTTTCCTCTCCAAGACTCGTCTCTGCCAACTGCCGTGGACTTCGGCGGGGGCTGCCGCGGGCTGTGCCCGGCCTCTTGGGGTCCCGCCTGCCCGCGCAGGCAGCTAGGACAGGGTTATCAGCGCTCTCAGGGGGGCCTCCGCAGACCCCCCACAGGTGGCTTCGTACACCTCTTGAACGTGGCGCCCGGCCGCTCGGTGAGAGCGGGGTCTTCCCAGGCAAGCCGCCTGTGGGCCCCGCGGCCTGGACAGGCGGAGCGGAGACAAGCCCAGGCTACCGGTAGGATCGACCGGCTGGCAGTCGTGGTGGAGCAACGGGGACGCCTCGCGCCGCCGCGGGCCGCCGTCCTCCGTCTCTCTCCCACTCTCGGAGGCAGGCCGCCCGAGGCCAACGGGCCTCGGACGGCGTGGGGTGGAAGGGCTCCACCCCAGGGGAAGAAAACACGCCCGCGCGCGTTTGCTACAGTCTGCCCCCGGCCCGGCATCTCGGAGGGGGGTCGCCCGGGCAGCCAGCCAGCCTGTCGGCCCCGCGGCCTGCACAGGCGGAGTGGGGACCCTCGCGCTCGATGACTCTGCTCCCAGGGAGGTGGCAGAGGGGCGGCCGCGGTGCTTTGACTTTGAGCGGTCCCCACTCCGCACATTGAGAAATAGTCACTTTGTCAAAGACCGCACACCGCTCGTTCCCTTATATGCAAAAAAGGTGTTCGTCCTGACGTTTTGCGAGGCCCTAATTTACCGCCGTCGGCGCTATCAGGGGAAACGGGCCCGCTCCTTCCGCCCTCCTGGAACCGTGCTCGGCCCGGAGCGACCAGGATTACCTCATACCGGTTCTCACGACATGCATTGACACTCGGCTCAGCCCCGGCAGCCGCAGCTCCCGCCGGCCCGGCCAGCCGGGTCCGCCCCCCGTGGCCGGCGCCTGGAGCGTTTGGACTTTGTCGTTTTTTCAAAGACTCATCTCTGCCAACTGCCCTGGGCTTCAGCAGTGGCTGCCGCGGGCTGTGCACGGCCTCCTGGGGGAGTCCCGCCTGCCCGCGCAGGCAGCTAGGACAGGGTTATCAGCGCTCTCAGGGGGGCCTCCGCAGACCCCCACAGGTGGCTTCGTACACCTCTTGAACGTGGCGCCCGGCCGCTCGGAGAGCGGGGTCTACCCGGGCAGCCAGCCGGCCTGTCGGCCCCGCGGCCTGGACAGGCGGAGTGGGGACACTCGCGCTCGATGACTCTGCTCCCAGGGAGGTGGCAGAGGGGCGGCCGCGGTGCTTTGACTTTGAGCGGCCCCCACTCCCTTCCCAGCACTCTGAGAAATAGTCACTTTGTCAAAGACCGCACACCGCTCGTTCCCTTATATGCAAAAAAGGTGTTCGTCCTGACGTTTTGCGAGGCCTTAATTTACCGCCGTCGGCGCTATCAGGGGGAACAGGCCCGCTCCTTCCGCCTTCCTGGAACCGTGCCTCGGCCCCGAGGGCCCAGGATTACCTCATACCGGTTCTCACGACAAGCATCGACACTCGGCTCAGCCCCAGCCGCCGCAGCTCCCGCCGGCCCGGCCAGCCGGGTCCGCCCTCCGTGGCCGGCGCCTGGAGCGTTTGGACTTTGTCGTTTTTCTCAAAGACTCATCTCTGCCAACTGCCGTGGGATTCAGCAGGGGCTGCCACGGCTGTTCCCCCGCCTCCTGGGTGTCCTGCCCTGCAACACCGGAGGGTCAGGGGGGGTCTTGAGCAACTACTGGTAGGTGCAGCACCTCGGGGCCCTCTGCAGCCAGCACACTGCTGCCAACAGCCCGCTCCCCATCACCAGCCAGCCCCTTCTGCATACATCTGGCGGGGGTGCTTTTTTGACTTCCCCCATTTTGGCCTATGGGGAAAAGCCAGGGGGAAAACCTCCAGAGTCAGGCCAACCTCCTGGAACTCCAGCTCGGCCTGGAGCTACTGGTTTGCCCCTTCCCGGTTCTCAGGACATGCCTTGACACTCGGCTCTTCCCCAGCCGCCGCAGCTCCCCTCGGCCCGGCCAGCCGGGTCCGCCCCCCTGACCGGCGCCCGGAGCAGTTTGGACTTTGTCGTTTTTTTTCTCCAAGACTCATCTCTGCCAACTGCCAAGGACTTCAGCAGGGGCTGCCACCTGCTGTTCCCGCCAATGGGTGTCCTACCCTGCAACACCGGAGGCTCAGGCAGGGTCTTGAGCAACTGCTGGTAGGTGCTCTCAGGGGGCCCCTCCACACCCCCAGGCCCACATCCAGGGCCTCCCTCCCGGCCCCTGGAGCAGCCAGCACCCCCTCACCGTCAGCACTCTCTCCCCGTTGGGACTGTGAAACTTTTCTGACCGTGCAAGCTTCGTCAAACGGCAAGGGGGCAACCGGCGTTCTGTGCCCGGCCTCCTGGGGTCCTGCCCGGGCACATCGGAGGCTCAGCCTGGGTTTTCAGCCACCACGGGCAGGTGCACTCAGGGGGCCCTCCGCAGCCGCCCATGCACACCTCTGCAGCCAGCACACCGCTGCCAACAGCCCGCTCCCCATCACCAGCCAGCCCCTTCTGCATACATCTGGCGGGGTGCTTTTGACTTCCCCCCTTTTGGCCTATGGGGAAAAGCCAAGGGGAAAACCTCCAGAGTCAGGCCGACCTCCTGGAACTAGAGCTCGGCCTGGAGCCACCGGTTTGTCCCCTTCCCGGTTCTCAGGACCTGCACTGACACTCGGCTCAGCACCGGCAGCTGCAGCCCCCGCCGGCCCGGCCAGCCGGGTCCGCACCCCTGGCCGGCACGCCTGGAGCGTTTGGACTTTGTCATTTTCATGACTTGTCTCCTCAGACATTGTCCGACTGCAAGGGGGGCGGCCGCGGTCCGTGCCCAGCCTCCAGGGGTTGCCCCCGGCCCCTGGAGCAGCCAGCACCCCCTCGCCGTCACCACTCTCTCCCCATTGGGACTTTGAAACTTTTCTGACCGTGCAAGCTTCGTCAAACGGCAAGGGGGCAACCGGCGTTCTGTGCCCGGCCTCCTGGGGTCCTGCCCGGGCACATCGGAGGCTCAGCCTGGGTTTTCAGCCACCACGGGCAGGTGCACTCAGGGGGCCCTCCGCAGCCGCCCATGCACACCTCTGCAGCCAGCACACCGCTGCCAACAGCCCGCTCCCCATCACCAGCCAGCCCCTCTGCATACATCTGCTGGGGGTGCTTTTTTGACTTCCCCCATTGTGGCCAATGGGAAAATGCCAAGGGGAAAACCTCCGGAGTCAGGCCCACCTCCTGGAACTCCATCCCGGCCTGGAGCTACTAGTTTGTCCCCTTTCCGGTTCTCAGGACATGCATTGACACTCGGCTCTTCCCAAGCCGCCGCAGCTCCCGCCGGCCCGTCCAGCCGGGTCCGCACCCCTGGCCGGCGCCTGGAGCGTTTGGACTTTGTCGTTTTTCCTCAAAGACTCATCTCTGCCAACTGCCCTGGGCTTCAGCAGTGGCTGCCGCGGGCTGTGCACGGCCTACTGGGGGGTCCCGCCTGCCCGCGCAGGCAGCTAGGACAGGGCTCTCAGCAAGGGCTTGGAGGCGGTGTCAGGGGGGCCTCCGCAGCACCCCCAAGGTGGCTTCCTACACCTCTCGAACGTTGGGGCCCGGCCGCTCGGAGAGCGGGGTCTGCCCGGGCAGCCAGCCAGCCTGTCGGCCCCGCGGCCTGGACAGGCGGAGTGGGGACACTCGCGCTCGATGACTCTGCTCCCAGGGAGGTGGCAGAGGGGCGGCCGCGGTGCTTTGACTTTGAGCGGTCCCCACTCCTCAGCACATTGAGAAATAGTCACTTTGTCAAGGACCGCACACCGCTCGTTCCCTTATATGCAAAAAAGGTGTTCGTCCTGACGTTTTGCGAGGCCCTAATTTACCGCCGTCGGCGCTATCAGGGGAAACGGGCCCGCTCCTTCCGCCCTCCTGGAACCGTGCCTCGGCCCGGAGCGACCAGGATTACCCTCATACCGGTTCTCACGACATACATCGACACTCGGCTCAGCCCCGGCAGCCGCAGCTCCCGCCGGCCCAGCCAGCCGGGTCCGCCACCCTGGCCGGCACGCCTGGAGCGTTTGGACTTTGTCGTTTTTTCAAAGACTCATCCCTGCCAACGACTTCAGCAGGGGCTGCCACCTGCTGTTCCCCGCCAATGGGTGTCCTGACCTGCAACACCGGAGGGTCATGGGGGGTCTTGAGCAACTACTGGTAGGTGCAGCACCTCGGGGGCCCTCTGCAGCCAGCACACTGCTGCCAACAGCCCGCTCCCCGTCACCCCCCAGCCCCTCTGCATACATCTGCCGGGGGTGCTTTTTTGACTTCCCCCATGTTGGCCTATGGGGAAAAGCCAGGGGGAAAACCTCCAGAGTCAGGCCGACCTCCTGGAACCCTAGCCCGGCCTGGAGCTACTGGTTTGCCCCCTTCCCGGTTCTCAGGACATGCCTTGACACTCGGCTCTTCCCCAGCCGCCGCAGCTCCCGTCGGCCCGGCCAGCCGGGTCCGCCCCCCTGACCGGCGCCTGGAGCAGTTTGGACTTTGTCATTTTTTTCAAAGACTCATCTCTGCCAAGGACTTCAGCAGGGGCTGCCACCTGCTTTTCCCCGCCAATGGGTGTCCTGCCCTGCAACACCGGAGGCTCAGGCAGGGTCTTGAGCAACTGCTGGTAGGTGCTCTCAGGGGGCCCCGCCACACCCCCAGGCCCACCTCCAGGGCCTCCCTCCCGGCCCCTGGAGCAGCCAGCACCCCCCTCACCGTCAGCACTCTCTCCCCGTTGGGACTTTGAAACTTTTCTGACCGTGCAAGCTTCATCAAACGGCAAGGGGGCAACCGGCGTTCTGTGCCCGGCCTCCTGGGGTCCTGCCCGGGCACATCGGAGGCTCAGCCTGGGTTTTCAGCCACCACGGGCAGGTGCACTCGGGGGGCCCTCCGCAGCCGCCCATGCACACCTCTGCAGCCAGCACACCGCTGCCAACAGCCCGCTCCCCATCACCAGCCAGCCCCTCTGCATACATCTGCTGGGGGTGCTTTTTTGACTTCCCCCATTGTGGCCAATGGGAAAATGCCAAGGGGAAAACCTCCGGAGTCAGGCCCACCTCCTGGAACTCCATCCCGGCCTGGAGCTACTAGTTTGTCCCCTTTCCGGTTCTCAGGACATGCATTGACACTCGGCTCTTCCCAAGCCGCCGCAGCTCCCGCCGGCCCGTCCAGCCGGGTCCGCACCCCTGGCCGGCGCCTGGAGCGTTTGGACTTTGTCGTTTTTCCTCAAAGACTCATCTCTGCCAACTGCCCTGGGCTTCAGCAGTGGCTGCCGCGGGCTGTGCACGGCCTACTGGGGGGTCCCGCCTGCCCGCGCAGGCAGCTAGGACAGGGCTCTCAGCAAGGGCTTGGAGGCGGTGTCAGGGGGGCCTCCGCAGCACCCCCAAGGTGGCTTCCTACACCTCTCGAACGTTGGGGCCCGGCCGCTCGGAGAGCGGGGTCTGCCCGGGCAGCCAGCCAGCCTGTCGGCCCCGCGGCCTGGACAGGCGGAGTGGGGACACTCGCGCTCGATGACTCTGCTCCCAGGGAGGTGGCAGAGGGGCGGCCGCGGTGCTTTGACTTTGAGCGGTCCCCACTCCTCAGCACATTGAGAAATAGTCACTTTGTCAAGGACCGCACACCGCTCGTTCCCTTATATGCAAAAAAGGTGTTCGTCCTGACGTTTTGCGAGGCCCTAATTTACCGCCGTCGGCGCTATCAGGGGAAACGGGCCCGCTCCTTCCGCCCTCCTGGAACCGTGCCTCGGCCCGGAGCGACCAGGATTACCCTCATACCGGTTCTCACGACATACATCGACACTCGGCTCAGCCCCGGCAGCCGCAGCTCCCGCCGGCCCAGCCAGCCGGGTCCGCCACCCTGGCCGGCACGCCTGGAGCGTTTGGACTTTGTCGTTTTTTCAAAGACTCATCCCTGCCAACGACTTCAGCAGGGGCTGCCACCTGCTGTTCCCCGCCAATGGGTGTCCTGACCTGCAACACCGGAGGGTCATGGGGGGTCTTGAGCAACTACTGGTAGGTGCAGCACCTCGGGGGCCCTCTGCAGCCAGCACACTGCTGCCAACAGCCCGCTCCCCGTCACCCCCCAGCCCCTCTGCATACATCTGCCGGGGGTGCTTTTTTGACTTCCCCCATGTTGGCCTATGGGGAAAAGCCAGGGGGAAAACCTCCAGAGTCAGGCCGACCTCCTGGAACCCTAGCCCGGCCTGGAGCTACTGGTTTGCCCCCTTCCCGGTTCTCAGGACATGCCTTGACACTCGGCTCTTCCCCAGCCGCCGCAGCTCCCGTCGGCCCGGCCAGCCGGGTCCGCCCCCCTGACCGGCGCCTGGAGCAGTTTGGACTTTGTCATTTTTTTCAAAGACTCATCTCTGCCAAGGACTTCAGCAGGGGCTGCCACCTGCTTTTCCCCGCCAATGGGTGTCCTGCCCTGCAACACCGGAGGCTCAGGCAGGGTCTTGAGCAACTGCTGGTAGGTGCTCTCAGGGGGCCCCGCCACACCCCCAGGCCCACCTCCAGGGCCTCCCTCCCGGCCCCTGGAGCAGCCAGCACCCCCCTCACCGTCAGCACTCTCTCCCCGTTGGGACTTTGAAACTTTTCTGACCGTGCAAGCTTCATCAAACGGCAAGGGGGCAACCGGCGTTCTGTGCCCGGCCTCCTGGGGTCCTGCCCGGGCACATCGGAGGCTCAGCCTGGGTTTTCAGCCACCACGGGCAGGTGCACTCGGGGGGCCCTCCGCAGCCGCCCATGCACACCTCTGCAGCCAGCACACCGCTGCCAACAGCCCGCTCCCCATCACCAGCCAGCCCCTCTGCATACATCTGCCGGGGGTGCTTTTTTGACTTCCCCCATTTTGGCCAATGGGAAAAGCCAGGGGGAAAACCTCCAGAGTCAGGCCGACCTCCTGGAACTCCAGCTCGGCCTGGAGCTACTGGTTTGTCCCCTTCCCGGTTCTCAGGACATGCATCGACACTCGGCTCAGCCCCGGCAGCCGCAGCCCCCGCCAGCCCGGCCAGCCGGGTCCGCCCCCCTGGCCGGCGCCTGGAGCGTTTGGACTTTGTCATTTTCATGACTTGTCTCCTCGAACTTTGTTCGACTGCAAGGGGGTGTGCCCAGCCTCCAGGGGTTGCCCCCGGCCCCTGGAGCAGCCAGCTCCCCCTCGCCCTCAACACTCTCTCTCCGTGGGGACTTTGAAACTTTTTCTGACCGTGCAAGCTTCATCGGACGGCAAGGGGGCAAGCTGTGGTCTGTGCCCGGCCTCCTGGGTTCCTGCCCGGGGCACATCGGAGGCTCAGCCTGGGTTTTCAGCCACCACCGGTAGGTGCGCTTTGGGGGCCCTCCGCAGCCGCCCTGGGCCACCCCTGCAGCCAGCGCACTGCTGCCAACAGCCCGCTCTCCATCACCAGCCAGCCCCGTCCGCGCACATCTGCCGGGGGTGCTTTTTTGAGAAATACTGTCACTTTGTCAAGGACCACACACCGCTCGTTCCCTTATACCCCGACAAGGTGTTCGTGGTGACGTTTTGCGAGGCCTTATTTTACCGCCGTCGGCGCTATCAGGTGAAACAGGCGCGCTCCTTCCGCCCTCCTGGAACCGTGGCTCGGCCCGGAGCGACCAGGATTACCCTCATACCGGTTCTCACCACCTGCGTTGACACTCGGCTCCGCCCCGGCAGCTGCAGCTCCCGCCGCCCCGGCCGGCCGGGTCCGCTCCCCTGGCCGGCACGCCTGGAGCGTTTGGACTTTGTCATTTTCATGACTTGTCTCCTCAAACCTTGTTCGACTGCCAGGGGGGCTGCCGCAGTCCGTGCCCAGCCTCCAGGGGTTGCCCCCGGCCCCTGGAGCTGCCGGCACCCCCCTCACCGTCAGCACTCTCTCCCCGTTGGGACTTTGAAACTTTTCTGACCGTGCAAGCTTCATCAAACGGCAAGGGGGCAGGCTGCGGTCTGTGCCCGGCCTCCTGGGGTCCTGCCCGGGCACATCGGAGGCTCAGCCTGGGTTTTCAGCCACCACTGGCAGGTGCACTCAGGGGGCCCTACGCAGACGCCCATGCACACCTATGCAGCCAGCACACTGCTGCCAACAGACCACTCTCCGTCACCCGCCAGCCCCTCTGCATACATCTGCTGGAGGTGCTTTTTTGACTTCCCCCATTTTGGCCTATGGGGAAAAGCCAGGGGGAAAACCTCCAGAGTCAGGCCGACATCCTGGAACTCCAGCTCGGCCCAGAGCCACCGGTCTGTCCCCTTCCCGGTTCTCAGGACATGCATTGACACTCGGCTCAGCCCCGGCAGCCGCAGCCCCCGCCGGCCCGGCCGGCCGGGTCCGCACCCCTGGCCGGCACGCCTGGAGCGTTTGGACTTTGTCATTTTCATGACTTGTCTCCTCAAACTTTGTTCGACTGCAAGGGGGGCGGCCGCGGTCCGTGCCCAGCCTCCAGGGGCTGCCCCGGGCCCCTGGAGCAGCCAGCGCCCCCTCGCCGTCAACACTCTCTCCCCGTTGGGACTTTGAAACTTTTTCTGACCGTGCAAGCTTCATCAAACGGCAAGGGGGCAGGCTGCGGTCTGTGCCCGGCCTCCTGGGGTCCTGCCCGGGGACATCGGAGGCTCAGGCAGGGTCTTGAGCTACTGCTGGTAGGTGCACTCAGGGGGCCCTCTTCAGCCGCCCAGGGCCACCCCTGCAGCCACCACACAGCTGCCAACAGCCCGCTCTCCATCACCCCCCAGCCCCTCTGCATACATCTGCTGGGGGTGCTTTTTTGCCTCCCCCCGTTTTGGCCTATGGGGAAAAGCCAGGGGGAAAACCTCCAGAGTCAGGCCGACCTCCTGGAACTCCAGCTCGGCCTGGAGCTACTGGTCTGTCCCCTTCCCGGTTCTCAGGAGATGCATCGACACTCGGCTCAGCCCCGGCAGCCGCAGCACCCGCCGGCCAGGCCAGCCGGGTCCGCCCCCCTGGCCGGCGCCTGGAGCAGTTTGGACTTTGTCATTTTCATGACTTGTCTCCTCAAACTTTGTTCTACTGCAAGGGGGGCTGCCGCGGTCCGTGCCCAGCCTCCAGGGGTTCCCCCCCCCGGCCCCTGGAGCAGCCAGCACCCCCTCGCCGTCAACACTCTCTCCCCGTCGGGACTTTGAAACTTTTCTGACCGTGCAAGCTTCATCAAACGGCAAGGGGGCAGGCTGCGGTCTGTGCCCGGCCTCCTGGGGTCCTGCCCGGGGATATCGGAGGCTCAGGCAGGGTCTTCAGCAACTGCTGGTAGGTGCTCTCAGGGGGCCCCTCCACACCCCCAGGCCCACCTCCAGGGCTTCCCTCCCGGCCCCTGGAGCAGCCAGCACCCCCTCACCGTCAGCACTCTCTCCCCGTTGGGACTTTGAAACTTTTCTGACCGTGCAAGCTTCATCAAACGGCAATGGGGGGGGCAACCGGCGGTCTGTGCCCGGCCTCCTGGGGTCCTGCCCGGGGACATCGGAGGCTCAGCCAGGGTGTTGAGCAACTACTGGTAGGTGCTCTCAGGGGGCCCTCCGCAGCCGCCCCGGGCCACCCCTGCAGCCGGCACACCGCTGCCAACAGCCCGCTCTCCGTCACCAGCCAGCCCCGTCCGCGCACATCTGCCGGGGGTGCTTTTTTTGAGACACACTGTCACTTTGTCAAAGACCGCACACCGCTCGTTCCCTTATACCCCGACAAGGTGTTCGTGCTGACGTTTTGCGAGGCCTTATTTTACCGCCGTCGGCGCTATCAGGGGAAACAGGCCCGCTCCTTCCGCCCTCCTGGAACCGTGCCTCGGCCCGGAGCGGCCAGGTTTACCCTCATGCCGGTTCTCGTGACATGCATCGACACTCGGCTCAACCCCGTCAGCCGCAGCTCCCGCCGGCCCGGCCAGCCGGGTCCGCCCCCCCTGGCCGGCGCCTGGAGCAGTTTGGACTTTGTCATTTTCATGACTTGTCTCCTCAAACTTTGTTCGACTGCAAGGGGGGCTGCCGCAGTCTGTGCCCAGCCTCCAGGGGTTGCCACCGGAGCAGCCAGCACCCCCTCGGCGTCAACACTCTCTCCCCGTTGGGACTTTGAAACTTTTCTGACCGTGCAAGCTTCATCAAACGGCAAGGGGGGCAGGCTGCGGTCTGTGCCCGGCCTGCTGGGGTCCTGCCCGGGGACATCGGAGGCTCAGCCAGGGTTTTGAGCCACCGCTGGCAGGTGCACTCAGGGGGCCCTCCGCAGCCGCCCAGGCACACCTCTTCAGCCAGCACACTGCTGCCAAACACCCGCTCCCCATCACCCCCCAGCCCCTCTGCATACATCTGCTGGGGGTGCTTTTTTGACTTCCCCCATTTTGGCCTATGGGGAAAAGCCAGGGGGAAAACCTCCAGAGTCAGGCCGACCTTCTGGAACTCGAGCTCGGCCTGGAGCCGCCGGTTTGTCCCCTTCCCGGTTCTCAGGACCTGCATTGACACTCGGCTCAGCCCCGGCAGCCGCAGCCCCCGCCGGCCCAGCCAGCCGGGTCCGCCCCCCTGGCCGGCGCCTGGAGCGTTTGGACTTTGTCATTTTCATGGCTTGTCTCCTCAAACTTTGTCCGACTGCAAGGGGGGCTGCCGCAGTCCGTGCCCAGCCTCCAGGGGTTGTCCCCGGCCCCTGGAGCAGCCAGCACCCCCTCGCCGTCAACGCTCTCTCCCCGTTGGGACTTTGAAACTTTTCTGACCGTGCAAGCTTCGTCAAACGGCAATGGGGCAAGCGGCGGGCTCTGCCCGGCCTCCTGGGGTCCTGCCCGGGGACATCGGAGGCTCAGCCAGGGTGTTGAGCCACCGCTGGCAGGTGCACTCAGGGGGCCCTCCGCAGCCGCCCAGGCCCACCCCTGCAGCCAGCACACGGCTGCCAACAGCCCGCTCTCCGTCACCCCCCAGCCCCTCCTGCATACATCTGCTGGGGGTGCTTTTTTGGCTCCCCCCGTTTTGGCCTATGGGGAAAAGCCAGGGGGAAAACCTCCAGAGTCAGGCCGACCCCCCGGAACTCCAACCCGGCCTGGAGCCACCGGTTTGTCCCCTTCCCGGTTCTCAGGACATGCATTGACACTCGGCTCAGCCCCGGCAGCCGCAGCCCCCGCCGGCCCGGCCAGCCGGGTCCGCCACCCTGCCCGGCGCCTGGAGCGTTTGGACTTTGTCGTTTTTTCTCCAAGACTCGCCTCTGGCACATGCCATGGACCTCAGCGGGGGCTGCTCCCCGCCTCCTGGGTGTCCTGCCCGGGCACATCGGAGGCTCAGCCTGGGTCTTGGGCCCCTTCTGGTAGGTGCACTTTGGGGGCCCTCCGCAGCCGCCCAGGCCCACCTCCTGCAGCCACCACACAGCTGCCAACTGCCCGCTCTCCGTCACCCGCCAGCCCCTCTGCATACATCTGCTGGGGGTGCTTTTTTGACTTCCCCCATTGTGGCCAATGGGACAATGCCAAGGGGAAAACCTCCAGAGTCCTGCCGACCTCCTGGAACTCCAACCCGGCCTGGAGCCACCGGTTTGTCCCCTTCCCGGTTCTCAGGACCTGCATTGACACTCGGCTCAGCCCCGGCCGCCGCAGCTCCCGCCGGCCCCGGCCAGCCGGGTCCGCACCCCAGGCCGGCGCCTGGAGCGTTTGGACTTTGTCATTTTCATGACTTGTCTCCTCAAACTTTGTTCGACTGCAAGGGGGGCTGCCGCAGTCCGTGCCCAGCCTCCAGGGGTTGCCCCCGGCCCCTGGAGCAGCCAGCACCTCCTCGCCGTCAACACTCTCCCCCCGTGGGGACTTTGAAACTTTTCTGACCGTGCAAGCTTCGTCAAACGGCAAGGGGGCAAGCGGCGGGCTCTGCCCGGCCTCCTGGGGTCCTGCCCGGGGACATCGGAGGCTCAGCGGGGGTTTTCAGCCACCACTGGTAGGTGCGCTTTGGGGGCCCTCCGCAGCCGCCCCGGGCCACCCCTGCAGCCAGCACACTGCTGCCAACAGCCCGCCGCTCTCCCACACCAGCCAGCCCCGTCTGCACACATCTGCCGGGGGTGCTTTTTTGAGAAACACTGTCACTTTGTCAAAGACCGCACACCGCTCGTTCCCTTATACCCCGACAAGGTGTTCGTGCTGACGTTTTGCGAGGCCTTATTTTACCGCCGTCGGCGCTATCAGGGGAAGCGGGCCCGCTCCTTCCGCCCTCCTGGAACCGTGCCTCGGCCCGGAGCGGCCAGGTTTACCCTCATACCGGTTCTCGTGACCTGCATTGACACTCGGCTCTTCCCCGGCCGCCGCAGCTCCCGCCGGTCCGACCAGCTGGGTCCGCCCCCCTGGACGGCACGCCTGGAGCGTTTGGACTTTGTCATTTTCATGACTCGTCTCCTCAAACTTTGTTCGACTGCAAGGGGGGCTGCCGCAGTCCGGGCCCAGCCTCCAGCGGTTGCCCCCGGCCGCTGGAGCTGCCAGCACCCCCTCGCCGTCAACACTCTCTCCCCGTTGGGACTTTGAAACTTTTCTGACCGTGCAAGCTTCGTCAAACGGCAATGGGGGGCAACCGGCGTTCTGTGCCCGGCCTCCTGGGGTCCTGCCCGGGCACATCGGAGGCTCAGCCTGGGTTTTCAGCCACCACGGGCAGGTGCACTCAGGGGGCCCACCGCAGCCGCCCAGGCCCACCCCTGCAGCCACCACGCAGCTGCCAACAGCCCGCTCTCCGTCACCCCCCAGCCCCTTCTGCATACATCTGCCGGGGGTGCTTTTTTGACTTCCCCCCTTTTGGCCTATGGGGAAAAGCCAGGGGGAAAACCTCCAGAGTCAGGCCGACCTTCTGGAACTCCAGCTCGGACTGGAGCCACCGGTTTGTCCCCTTCCCGGTTCTCAGGAGATGCATCGACACTCGGCTCAGCCCCGGCAGCCGCAGCACCCGCCGGCCAGGCCAGCCACGTCCGCCCCCCTGGCCGGCGCCTGGAGCGTTTGGACTTTGTCGTTTTTTTCCCCAAGACTCGCCTCTGCCAACTGCCAAGGACTTCAGCAGGGGCTGCCACGGCTGTTCCCCGCCTCCTGGGGTTCATGCCCGGGCACATCGGAGGCTCAGGCAGGGTCTTGAGCAACTACTGTTGGGTGCTCTCAGGGGGGCCCCTCCACACCCCCAGGCCGACCTCCAGGGGCTGCCCCCGGACCCTGGAGCAGCCTGCACCCCCCTCGCCGTCAACACTCTCCCCCCGTTGGGACTTTGAAACTTTTCTGACCGTGCGAGCTTCATCGGACGGGAAGGGGGCGACCTGCGGGCTCTGCCCGGCCTCCCGGGGTCCCTGCCCGGGCCCCGTGGGAGGTACAGGCAGGGTTTCTCACCTACTACCCGTAGGCACTCTCAGGGGGCCCTCCGCGCCCTCAGGCCGCCCTCCCCGGGCTTCCCCCGGGTCCGCGGAGCAGCCCGCCACCCCTCGCCGCACTGTCTCTCTCGCCCCCCGTCGGGACTTTGAAACTTTTCCCCCCCGTGCAAACCTCACCGGGGGGCAGAGGGAGAGACCTGCGGGCCGTGCCCGGCCTCCCGGGACTCCCTCCGGGCAGCGCGGGCGGCTCGGACGGGGTTTTCAGCGAGTGCTGGGGGGGGTGTCTTCGGGGGCCCCCCGCGGGCCCCCCGGGGCACCTGCGCGGGGTGGCCCCTGCTGCCAGGCACCCACTCCCCATCGACCATCCAGCCCCCCTACATACATCTGGCGGGGGTGCTTTTTTGAGTTCCCCCATTTTGGCAACTTGGCACCTCCTATGGGGAAACCGGCAAAATCATGCCGACCTCCTGGAACTCCGGCTCGGCCTGGAGCCGCCGGTTTGTCCCCTTCCCGGTTCTCAGGCATTTTCGGACTTTGTCATTTTTTCAGCACTCTGTCAATGCGGCCAGCGGGAGCTGCCGCGGTCTGTGCCCAGGCACCAGGCACTAAAAACGGACACAGTCGGAGGGTCAGGGGGTGTCTCGGCCAGATACTGAAAAACACTCAGGGGGTGCCCAGGCACCAGGCGCTCCAAACGGACACAGTCGGAGGGTCAGGGGGTGTCTCGGCCAGATACTGGAAAACACTCAGGGGCGCCCGGAGGCTGCACAGGGCCACCCCAGGCCGCTCCCCCGGGCACCCGGGCGGCCATATTGGCGGCTGAGACCCCCTCTTCAGCGAACGCCAGGGGGCGCTCAGGGGCACACGGGGGCTGCTCCACTCGCCCCAGGGCGGCCCCCGCGGGTACCCGGGCGGCCATATTGGCGGCTGGGACCCCCTCTTGAGCAAACGCCAGGGGGGCGCTCAGGGACGCACGGGGGCTGCTCCACTCGCCCCAGGCCGGCCTCCCTGGGTACCCGGGCGGGCACATTAGCGGCTGAGACCCCCTCTCCACCAGAGACCGGGGGGCGCTCGGGGACACACGGGGGCTGCTCCACTCGCCCCAGGCCGGACTCCCTGAGGCGGGCACATTAGCGGCTGAGACCCCCTCTCCACCAGAGACCGGGGGGCGCTCGGGGACACACGGGGGCTGCTCCACTCGCCCCAGGCCGGACTCCCTGAGGCGGGCACATTAGCGGCTGAGACCCCCTCTCCACCAGAGACCGGGGGGCGCTCGGGGACACACGGGGGCTGCTCCACTCGCCCCAGGCCGGCCTCCCTGAGGCGGGCACATTAGCAGCTGAGACCCCCTCTCCACCAATGACCGGGGGACGCTCAGGGACACACGGGGGCTGCTCCACTCGCCCCAGGCCGGCCTCCCTGGGTACCCAGGCGGGCACATTAGCGGCTGAGACCCCCTCTCCACCAGAGACCGGGGGGCGCTCGGGGACACACGGGGGCTGCTCCACTCGCCCCAGGCCGGACTCCCTGAGGCGGGCACATTAGCGGCTGAGACCCCCTCTCCACCAGAGACCGGGGGGCGCTCGGGGACACACGGGGGCTGCTCCACTCGCCCCAGGCCGGCCTCCCTGAGGCGGGCACATTAGCAGCTGAGACCCCCTCTCCACCAATGACCGGGGGACGCTCAGGGACACACGGGGGCTGCTCCACTCGCCCCAGGCCGGACTCCCTGAGGCGGGCACATTAGCGGCTGAGACCCCCTCTCCACCAAAGACCGGGGGGCACTCGGGGATACACGGGGGCTGCTCCACTCGCCCCAGGCCGGACTCCCTGAGGCGGGCACATTAGCGGCTGAGACCCCCTCTCCACCAAAGACCGGGGGACACTCAGGGACACACGGGGGCTGCTCCACTCGCCCCAGGCCGGCCTCCCTAGGTACCCGGGCGGGCACATTAGCGGCTGAGACCCCCTCTCCACCAAAGACCGGGGGGCGCTCAGGGACACACGGGGGCTGCTCCACTCGCACCAGGCCGGCCTCCCTGAGGCGGGCACATTAGCGGCTGAGACCCCCTCTTCAGCAAACGTCAGGGGACACTCAGGGACACGCGGGGGCTGCTCCACTCGCCCCAGGCCGGCCTCCCTGAGGCGGGCACATTAGCGGCTGAGACCCCCTCTCGACCAAAGACCGGGGGACGCTCAGGGACACACGGGGGCTGCTCCACTCGCCCCAGGCCGGCCTCCCTGAGGCGGGCACATTAGCGGCTGAGGCCCCCTCTCCACCAAAGACCGGGGGACGCTCAGGGACACACGGGGGCTGCTCCACTCGCCCCAGGCCGGCCTCCCTGAGGCGGGCACATTAGCGGCTGAGACCCCCTCTCGACCAAAGACCGGGGGACGCTCAGGGACACACGGGGGCTGCTCCACTCGCCCCAGGCCGGCCTCCCTGAGGCGGGCACATTAGCGGCTGAGGCCCCCTCTCCACCAAAGACCGGGGGACACACAGGGACACACGGGGGCTGCTCCACTCGCCCCAGGCCGGCCTCCCTGAGGCGGGCACATTAGCGGCTGAGGCCCCCTCTCCACCAGAGACCGGGGGACGCTCAGGGACACACGGGGGCTGCTCCACTCGCCCCAGGCCGGCCTCCCTGAGGCGGGCACATTAGCGGCTGAGACCCCCTCTCCACCAAAGACCGGGGGACGCTCAGGGACACACGGGGGCTGCTCCACTCGCCCCAGGCCGGACTCCCTGAGGCGGGCACATTAGCGGCTGAGACCCCCTCTCCACCAAAGACCGGGGGGGCACTCGGGGACACACGGGGGCTGCTCCACTCGCCCCAGGCCGGACTCCCTGAGGCGGGCACATTAGCGGCTGAGACCCCCTCTCCACCAGAGACCGGGGGGCGCTCGGGGACACACGGGGGCTGCTCCACTCGCCCCAGGCCGGCCTCCCTAGGTACCCAGGCGGGCACATTAGCGGCTGAGACCCCCTCTTCAGCAAACGCCAGGGGACACTCAGGGACACACGGGGGCTGCTCCACTCGCCCCAGGCCGGCCTCCCTAGGTACCCGGGCGGGCACACTAGCGGCTGAGACCCCCTCTCGACCAAAGACCGGGGGACGCTCAGGGACACACGGGGGCTGCTCCACTCGCCCCAGGCCGGCCTGCCTAGGTACCCGGGCGGGCACATTAGCGGCTGAGACCCCCTCTCGACCAAAGACCGGGGGACGCTCAGGGACACACGGGGGCCGCTCCACTCACCCCCAGGCCGACCTCCAGGGCCTCCCTCCCGGCCCCTGGAGCAGCCAGCGCCCCCTCGCCGTCAACACTCTCTCCCCCGTTGGGACTTTGAAACTTTTTCTGACCGTGCGAGCTTCATCGGACGGCAAAGGGGGCAAGCTGCGGTCCGTGCCCGGCCTGCTGGGGTCCTGCCCGGGGACATCGGAGGCTCAGCCAGGGTCTTGAGCCACCGCTGGCAGGTGCACTTTGGGGGCCCTCCGCAGCCGCCCCGGGCCACCCCTTGCAGCCAGCACACTGCTGCCAACAGCCCGCCGCTCTCCGTCACCAGCCAGCCCCGTCTGCACGCATCTGCCGGGGGTGCTTTTTTTGGAGAAATACTGTCACTTTGTCAAAGACCGCACACCGCTCGTTCC
>NW_027101881.1:0-138068 GCF_035609145.1 Eleutherodactylus coqui | reverse complement strand
TGTGGGCATGTCGCAAAGCAGACGGTGCAACAGTTCGTGGGCTATGTGCCTCTTCTCTCCTAAGCTGAGTAGTTTCAGCACGGCCTGCTGACGCTTGCCCACTGCTGTGCTGCCGCGCGACACCGACTGCTGGCGACGTGCTGCTGCTGACACGTCTTGATTGCGAGGTAGAGGTTGCGTTGGAGGAGGAGGGTGGTTTAGTAGAGGAAGCATACACCGCCGCAGATACCAGCACCGATCTGGGGCCCGCAATTTTGGGGCTGGGTAGGACGTGAGCGGTCCCAGGCTATGACTCGGTCCCAGCCTCCACTAAATTCACCCAATGTGCCGTCAGGGAGATATAGTGGCCCTGCCCGCCTGTGCTTGTCCACGAGTCCGTTGTTAAGTGGACCTTGCCAGTCACCGAGTTGGTTAGGGCGCGTACAATGTTGCGTGAGACGTGGTCGTGCAGGGCTGGGACGGCACACCGTGAAAAATAGTGGCGACTGGGGACAGAGTAGCGCGGGGCTGCCGCCGCCATCATGTTTTTGAAAACCGCAGTTTCCACCAGCCTGTAGGGGAGTATCTCCAGGCTGATCAATTTGGCTATGTAAACATTTAAAGCTTGAGCATGCGGGTGCGTGGCGGCGTATTTGCGCTTTCACTCCAACGATTCTCTTAGCGACAGCTGGACGCTGCACTGAGAGACATTGCTGGATGGGGCCGAGGACAGCGGAGGTGAGGGTGTGGGTCCAGGCCAGAAGACGGTCGTGCCTGTGTCGTGAGAGGTGGGTTGGATCTCAGTGGCAGGTTGGGGCCCAAGGGGAGAGGGAGTGGCGCAAGCTGGAGGCGGTGAACGCCCTTCATCCCACCTTGTGGGGTGCTTGGCCATCATATGCCTGTGCATGCTGGTGGTGGTGAGGCTGGTGGTGGTGGCTCCCCGGCTGATTTTGGCGCGACAAAGGTTGCACACCACCGTTCGCCGGTCGTCCGCAGTCTCAGTGAAAAACTGCCACACCTTAGAGCACCTTGGCCTCTGCACGGTGGCTTGGCGCGAGGGGGTGCTTTGGGAAACAGCTGGTGGATTATTCGCTCTGGCCCTGCCTCTACCCCTGGCCACCCCACTGCCTCTTCCAACCTGTTCTGGTGCTGCTGTTGCCACCCCCTCTGAAGACCTGTTGTTACCATACAGTGCGGCATGGGGTCCCGCGGTCGGCGCTCGTCGCTCCGGCGTTGGCTCCAGCAGCCTGGAGCCCTGTGTCGAGGTCATCCCGGCGGCTTGGGTTGGCCAGTGGGTGGCGGCGTGGGCGTGCCCGCCCGTAGGGTGCCGCCCGCACTCCTCTGTGCTTCTTATACAGCAGTGGGTGGAGTTGCCTCCTCCCACTCTCCGCCCCTGGGCGGAACCTTGTGGTTAAAAGACTGGCAGTGAACTGAGCTCATTGCCAGTTATTGGTTCTGCATGCACCTAGCCAGTCCCTAGTTGTCGGTCAGCTCCCTCTGGTCCCCTATTACTCTGTCTGTTTGTGTTGGTTCTGTTTGCCTCTAATCTAGTCTGGCCCAGTCAGTACTAGTTGCTATCCAGCACCCTGCCAGTTTGCCTGTGAGTCCCATCTCCAGCCTTGTAAGTTTTGTTGGTCTATTCACCTGCCTCCTCTGTCGGCACTCTGTTCCCCCCATTAGGTAGTTTCCTGCTTGTCAGTCGCCAGGTCCCTAGCCAGGGCAGGGACCGCCGTCCAGTTGTCCGCCTGGGGTTAGCCAGGGCCGAGGCAAGTAGGCAGGGACAGTGGGGGTGCGGGAGATCAGGGCACCCCAACTGGCGCTCGGGGGGCAGAGTGCCGTAACATAATAACTGGCCCTTAAAATACTGTTTTTCTTTTCATGGCGGCGATCAGCGCCCTTGCAAACCAGCTGCAAGACCTGGTGCCGGTGATCCGGGATTTGTCAGCTCGCATGGTGGCCCAGGAGCAGTGGGCGTTGTCGCAGGAGCAGAATGCCGTTACCAGTCCCGAACCCAAGTGCCCTCTTCCCGAGGTGTTCTCTGGGGAGAGGAACAAGTTTTTCGTTTTTCAACAGGCGTGTCGCCTGTTTTTTCGGATGCGTCCCCGCTCTTCCGGCTCAGAGGTCCAGAGGGTCGGGCTCATAATGTCCCTGCTGCGGGGCTCTGCCCAGACTTGGGCCTTTTCCATTCCCGAGGGTTCCCCCTCCCTGCATTCGGTGGACTCCTTTTTTCAGGAACTCGGGGGCATCTTCGATGAACCGGACAGAGTGGGGTTGGCGGTTTCACGGTTGCTGGCGCTGCATCAGGGGTCGCTTTGTGTGGAGGATTATTGCTCCAGTTTCAGACGCTATGCGGGTGATACTGCATGGAACGATAGCGCCCTGAAAGACGTTTTTATGCAAGGTCTCTCGGACGCGGTCAAAGAACTGTTGATCTCCCATCCCGTTCCCGGGTCCTTAAAGGAGGCTATGGAGTTAGCAGTGAAGGCAGATAGGAGGCTCAGGGCTGGGAAGCAAGATAGACCGACCCATAGAGTCAGGGAGGTCATTTGTCCTGTTCCCTCCCCGTCCGTACCAGTCTCTGTTCCCGAACCTATGGAACTGGACCCGCTGGACCCCAAGGAGCGACGCCGGATTCGGTTATTACATAATCTCTGTCTCTACTGCGGGAAAGCTGGACATCGGGTGATAACTTGCCCCTGGAGGCCTCAGCGTCCACAGTCTGAATCGGCAGAAAGACTTCCAGTCCTAGGCGACTGCAGGGAGAGTCGCCTAGGACCTCAGGTACGTCCTAGACTTCTGATACCCTGCCAGGTTAGATTCCGGAACTTCTCCCGCCTAGGGCAGGCATTTATTGATTCCGGAGCAGCTGCTAACCTGATAAGCATGCGTCTCGTTGAGCCCCTGAGGGCTGCATTTGTGGCGCTGAAGACGCCAATTCGTTTTGCTAGCATTGATGCTACTCCTCTTGCTTCGGGCTTGGTACGATGGAGGACCCCAGTGTTACAACTCATGGTGGGGGGTCGCCATTCGGAAGGTCTATCATTCCTGGTGATGGAGAAAATGTCGGTAGACATGGTACTAGGGATGCCGTGGCTGGCGTTGCACAACCCCCAATTCGATTGGGCCACTGGGGAGCTAACCCAGTGGGGGCCGTCCTGCCATAGCCATCGTGCTCCCCCTCCCCCCTGCTCAGTCGAACAGAAGGGGTACCGGTCCTCTGGAAATCGCAAAAGGAGGGGTCGCACGGGGTGCCATAAGTCTTTGTCGAAACCTGTTGTCTCTTCGGTGATGCCCACCCTGGTCTGTGATGAAGTTGAACACAAGGCCCAGGAGGTCCTGGATTCTGGCCGGGGTCCAGGAACCGTACAATATTTGGGGGCCCGGAAGAGTTTTTTGGAGTATGATAGCTCAGATGACAGTGATTGTAAAGTTAGAGATGCCTCAGATTTTGAAGGCAGCGTCATTGGTAGCGAGGATGGGTCAAAAGACAGTGGCGAATGGTTGGACATTGACTCGGAAGACGACCTGAAACATGACGATATGTCAACGGTTGGCCCTGAAGGAAATGGGGCAGCCACAGACTACCGAAGTCATGGACCTGAGGATCAGGCCATGGTGTCCGCTCAGGAGGGTCACATTCTCGGGTTGGTACAGCGTTTTCACAGCCTTTGCCTGGATAAGCCTGGTCGAGTTTCCGGGGGCCCGGAGGTCCCCCGTCAGAGGGGGGGTAATGTTACCATACAGTGCGGCATGGGGTCCCGCGGTCGGCGCGCGTCGCTCCGGCGTCGGCTCCAGCAGCCTGGAGCCCTGTGTCGAGGTCATCCCGGCGGCTTGGGTTGGCCAGTGGGTGGCGGCGTGGGCGTGCCCGCCCGTAGGGTGCCGCCCGCACTCCTCTGTGCTTCTTATACAGCAGTGGGTGGAGTTGCCTCCTCCCACTCTCCGCCCCTGGGCGGAACCTTGTGGTTAAAAGACTGGCAGTGAACTGAGCTCATTGCCAGTTATTGGTTCTGCATGCACCTAGCCAGTCTGTCTGCGGTTCTCCTCAGCCAGTCCCTAGTTGTCGGTCAGCTCCCTCTGGTCCCCTATTACTCTGTCTGTTTGTGTTGGTTCTGTTTGCCTCTAATCTAGTCTGGCCCAGTCAGTACTAGTTGCTATCCAGCACCCTGCCAGTTTGCCTGTGAGTCCCATCTCCAGCCTTGTAAGTTTTGTTGGTCTATTCACCTGCCTCCTCTGTCGGCACTCTGTTCCCCCCATTAGGTAGTTTCCTGCTTGTCAGTCGCCAGGTCCCTAGCCAGGGCAGGGACCGCCGTCCAGTTGTCCGCCTGGGGTTAGCCAGGGCCGAGGCAAGTAGGCAGGGACAGTGGGGGTGCGGGAGATCAGGGCACCCCAACTGGCGCTCGGGGGGCAGAGTGCCGTAACACCTGTCCTCAGTTGGCTTATCACACCAGGTGGGGTCAGTCACCTCATCGTCCAGTGGGCTCTTCCTCCGAATCCTCTGTGCGCTCCTCCCTCAGACTTACTGCCCTTACTACTACCTCACTGATAGACAACTGTGTCTCATCATCATCGTCCTCCTCACCCACTGAAAGGTCTTGAGACAGTTGCCGGAAGTCCCCAGCCTCATCCCTCGGTCCCCGGGAACTTTCCAAAGGTTGGGAATCGGTCACAACAAACTCCTCCGGTGGGAGAGGAACCATTGTTGCCCAATCTGGGCAGGGGCCCGAGAACAGTTCCTGGGAGTCTGCCTGCTCCTCAGAATGTGTCATTTTCATGGAGTGAGGAGGCTGGGAGGAAGGAGGAGCAGCAGCCAGAGGATTCAGAGTTGCAGCAGTGGACGGCGTAGAAGACTGGGTGGTCGATAGATTGCTGGATGCACTTTCTGCCATCCACGACAGGACCTGCTCACACTGCTCGGTTTTTAATAAAGGTCTACAATGTGGACCCAAAAATTGTGATATTAAGCTAGAGACCCCAGAAACTGTCCTCTCTCCTACTCCCGCAGCAGCCGGCTGAGATTCGCCTGGACCAGGAACTCGGCCTATACCCACACCCTCACTTGCAACTCTGCGTCCTCGCCCACATCCACGTCCTCTACCCCTACCCTTCAGCATGGTGGATTAGGAATCGAGCAGACAGTGAGCGGTGCGAAAATTTTTTGGAATTATTGCCGCGCTGTTGGTGCCTGCCAACGGTTATACAACGCAAAAAGAAGCCTGGGCTAAATTATAAGGAAGGATGCAAGCAGGACTAGCTGTGCACTATGCAGTTTAGATTCACCTTCAGTTTCACAGGCCACACAGTAATGTGCACTGGGTTACAAGCAGACGGAAAAAAGGAGTCCTTTTTAAAAATTAGCCTTTTGCCAATAAAATGCAGGCAATAGAGCGTGTATTGGCCTCTCCCTCTATGGCTGTCTGGCACCGTACACTGCGTCGGCAGCTGTCTGGTAACCCAGAGCGCAGAAAAATATTAGTGTTTTTTAAACATGCACTTGGATGCAGAGAGCGCTTACGTAACTCTAACTGCCCCCAGCAAAAAATGACACGGAAGGCTGAACTGAGACCTGAGGTACTACAACTCCCAGCAACCACGGAGTTAAATGCACAGGTAGACAGGATTCCACACTACCGCTGTCCTTGCCTCACCATTACTTCCCCTATACTACTTAGTACAGACTGCAGCCTGAGAACGCTATAGCTGTAATGGGCTGCACGCCCGATATACCAAAAAAAAGAAAAACGGCAAAACTGCTCCCAGCACCCACAACAGTAGTGCACTAGGTGAGCTGTGGCCCTAAGAAGGACTGTTGGGGTTCTTGTAGACGCTAACACTGTCCCTAAACCAGCAACAGCAGCAGCAGCACTCTCCCTAATCTCTGCCAGCATGTGTCTGAGGCGAGCCGCGGGCGGGACTGATGCAAATTCTCGGGGGTCACTTGATCTCGCCAGCCACTCACTGCAGGGGGGGGGGATAGGGCTGGAACGTCACAGGAGGAAGTTGTAATGCCTTCCCTGCATTTCTATTGGCCAGAAAATGGCGCAAATCTTTCAGGGAAGGAAATATAATGGAGTCGAGCACCGCGTGGTGCTCGTCTCAAGTAACGAGCATCTCGAACACCCTAATACTCGAACGAGTATCAAGCTCGGACGAGTATGCTCGCTCATCTCTAGTTACTATAATACTACGTTACTGTATTACTATCTTACTTTATTATTATTATGTTACTGTATTACTATCTTACTATATTGCTATCTTACTATGTTACTATAGTATTATGTGACTGTCTTTCTTGCAGATTTAAGATCAGTTCTGATCATGAAAATCCTGGTTTCCTCATTGCTCCTCTTGTTCCTATCAGGTATGGTGAGCTGTTCCTTCTAATGTAACATTAAGGCTAACTTTACACTGGTGAGCGCGATATGGGGCAGTGAATCCCGCCCCTATCCATATCACGCCCCCCACCATTGGAATTCCTCCAAGGATGAGAGGAGTTTGCATGTCAAAACAGCCTCGCATCACTTTGGGGAAGCAGGGATCCTTCACTGTGGCGGTTAGCCAAGGCAGAGGATCACTGAGTTTCTACTATTGTTTTCAATGGGAGATCTCGCGATGCTGACGCAGGCCCCATTGACAACAGTGGGCACAAGAAAACCTCGCTCATGTGTATCACCTCAGCGCTGAGCCAATCAGAAGCAAGTCTCAGTCACACCCATTCATGAATTCATGAATGGGTGTGACTGAGATCTGCCTCTGATTGGCTCAGGCTGAGCCAATCAGGGGCCAGTCTGAGTCACACCCCTTCACACCCACTGCAGGCCGGCCGCCCGGATCTCCAGCTGCCGGGAGCAGGTGAGTACATCCTTTTTTTAATTTTTTCACATTTAAGGATGCATTGCAGGGAAGGGGTTATATATTTAACCCCTTCCCGACAATTCATCCCGCGCACGCCGGCAGCCCATTGCTTTCAATGGAGTCGGCTGTATTGCCGCTCCATTGAATTTAATGGGCAAACATTGTTCTTCTCTGCCAGAGCTGTTACAGCTGTGGCAGAGAAGAATGATTTGTCTTCTTTATGTTCTCAATGGGGTCGGCGCTGCTGCCGCCGGCCCCGTTGGGCGCATATAGAGAAGAGAACAGGAATCGCAGATCGCAGATAGGTGCGATCTGCGATTTCTGTTCTCTAATTTATCGGACGAGCGCATAAAAAGCGCTCATGTGTCCGATACCATTGCAAAGCAATGGTTTTAAAAAATCGCCGGACGCATGCGCATGCACAAATCGCGGCAATAAACGCCCATGTGACTAAGCTCTATCAGGAGGAACTATTGAGGAAGTGAAAGAGATGTATGTTGCTTTAAGAATACTGCTACTTTAAGTGAAATAGTTTAATGCAAAGTTATTCTGCAACGATAAAGTAACACAAACCCTTCTAAAAAAAGAAAAAAAGTGCCACCTCTGTTTGTCATCGCTGCGCCATCCTGAACCTGTGGGTCAGGAAGGATATTATTTCTCCTTAAGGAGACCAACTAGAATCTGAGTGAGGAGACTTATAAGGCCATGCATGCTCCTTTGGAAAATATGTAAATGGGAAGATAGAACAATACCTCGGTAGCGCCACCTATTGGAAGGCAGCATTCCTGCAAGTCAATGTCAGTTTTAGACAAGCCTTGTATTAAAAGTCTGACACTGACTTGCAGGAATGCTGCCTTCCAATAGGTGGCACTGCAGAGGTATTGTTTCATCTTCCCTATTTGCCTCCTGAACCTGTGTCGCACCACCATCCACAACCAGTTACCGGAGATCCCAGTGGTAGGACCCCCAGTGATCAGACATCTAGAATCCATTGCTATGGATAGGTAATGAACGGCAGTCTTGGCTCAGCCTATTTAATAAGAAATTTGCTGTTTCGGTTGCCATTTCCTGCGCTGGCACTGAGGAGCATTAGTGCTGTACAAGTTAGGGGACTTATATTGGTGCATAGAGACCTCAGATAGTGAATAGGTCGCACATTTCTTTTGCACTAATTCAACTTTATTCTTATAGGAACATATAGTAATCCCCTTGAAGATCAGGATGTAAAACCACCTCCGAAACCTGAGATGAGGGACTCTGTGAAAAGTCTGTTCTCTAATATATGCGCGTTGGGTGCGGAATTGGTCGCAGGGACTGTAAGACTGTAAGATAATTGAAAGTATTTTCCTATATAATTCAAGGGCTAAAAAGGGCTGAAACATGAATATCCTCTAATATTTAGTAAGAACGGCTTCAGACAACCGTATACGCAGCTGCACATGCTTCAGCGCAACGCGTTTGTGCCATAAACGAGTTTGATTTGCACGTGTCTCTGTGCATGTATTGCACTTTTGTTCACATACGTGCGCAAAACACTCCCGCCCTGATTTAAAAGTCTTAACGAGGTCTAAACGTGTTCTGTTTTTCACACAATTATGCAGCGTGTTGCGTATTTGCATATGCTCACCTCCCATACGTTTCTATAGGGGCCTTTGTTTCGTAAAATATGCAGAAATATAGAGCACATCCTATTTTTATATTTATCAAGGATCTTGTTATAGAGGGGAGCAGAAAGATTTAGCTTTGGCCAGGTCTACAGAAAGCCACCACCCTATCGGAATAGCTTGGATCCTGGCTTGTTGCGTTTCATTTTCCTAGACAGATAGTACAGCATGCTGTGCTATTGTGTCCGGGAAAGGATTTTATGCACAATGTTCAGAAAGTTCTCTTCTGATGATGGTCCCATCACCCCTCCCTAAAATCCTTGGTGCACCCTACATGGCAAGAATAAGCACAACATGCTTCAAAATTGTGCGAAAATGGATCATAGTCTAAGCTTTAAGACATTAAAGAGGGTACCTTACAATGACTATCCCTCGGCATGTAAGCTATCAGAACATATGGGCATCATAGAAATGGTCCCACATCCAGGACCCTGCTGGGTGAACCAGAACAAGTCGCAGTGGCCCTGCTCCATTGGACCTGGCCCGTCCATGCATCACCTAGTTGATCATACATCTCTCCAGACATGGCTTACCCAGAGGTAACTGCCCATTGACAATCTTACTGATGCTGAGGCATCCTTTTTAATGTACAGATGGAAAAATGTTTTTTTCTACTGCTAGAACCTGATGCTGCTTTGGGCTTCACCATTGGTCAAAGTCTATAGCAAAATTAAAAAATGTACCAATTATTAATCTTCATACAAAAAGTTTCAATAATTCGGCAATCACTAATAACTTTTCTCCTGTTCTCACACAGGGCCGTATTGGGTAAAAGAATGGAATCAATATATGCAAGTTATTTAAACTTGGCTGTTAGCGCTAGCGATTACATGTCAGGCATCATGGCGGAGGTGAGAAAAGAAATGCAAGAGAAATACCCAGTTTACAGTAAAAATGTACTTCCGGTTTTGGCCTCAGTTGCGGTTCATGCTGTTGAAAATATAACAAGTGCTGCTGAGGAAATGAAGCCTTATTTTGAAAAATTTGAGGAGCATCTGGAACCCCTACAGAATGAATTGTGGGAAGAAATACACCCTATTATAGAGAATATAACAAGGTCTACCATAGACGCTCTCAATGCCAATATAAAGCCCTTCCTAGAGGGCGTCCGCAAAGAGGTAGAAGCTGCAAACATCAAAGAAGCTGCTGAATCGCCTGCTGAAGAGGAGAACCCTACCATCCTTTTAATGGAACATGCTCTGAAGTCTTCACAGAAACTACAACACATGTTTGTGTTCGACGGCGACATGCTTAACAAGATTGCATCTCAGCTACACTTGTGGCAGAGTCAGGTAGAGAGCAGTTTGTCATAATTGAGAATAGCAGCAATGGTGCCATCAACTTGTCATTAGATGGAAATTCTAAATAAATATCATTTTCAAAGTTTTTAGCCTGAATTGTACATTTATCACATTAAACTAATTCATGACTGCAGCTAAAGTTTTCTTAAGTGATCCTAGTGCCCACCTTCTGAATTATGCATCATGCATGGCTTATTCACAGGTGCATGTATGTTCCCAAAGGACCTCACATGATCAGCACACCGACCGTTGGTCGTCCCTGGGGCTATCCACACATCTTTTTTTCACATGGACGGATGGTGTCCATATGAAAAACCAAAATCCCAGCATGCACCGTTCTAGTCGGAATTGCATGAGTCAACAGATGTGTGGAATACAACACACGAATGCCTTTCTTTACAGGCGGTTTTTGCAAACGCAACAATGAGTAATTTTTAACCCATTTAACCGCCTTCCAAGAGCCAAAACTTTTTTTATTTTTGCATCGACATGAATGCATGAGAAGTGTATTCTTGTTGATGCAATTTAATGTAGCAGATAGTGAACTGAAAAGCGCTTAGAGTATTTAAGTGGGGTGAAACGAATAAGTGCAATTGCGCCATTTTGAGTGGTACATTTTCACAGCATTCATGGTGCAGTAAAAACTAAATGTATTTTGTTGGTCAATACAAATACAGCGATGACAAAAATTTTCTTGTGTTTTTATGTTTTACTACTTTTAAAATAGTTAAGTTTTTATTTTTAAACAAAAATTCATTTCCATCAGGCCGGCTGCACACGGGTGGAAATTTAGTGGCGGGATTTCCTGCAGAATTTCCGCCCATGGAAGCTGCCATAGGATTGCATTAGAAAATGTAATCCTAGGCATATGGCCTCTATTTCTGTGCAGGGCTCTGCGTACTGTCACTACTCAGCCGCCAGCTCTGGTCTGCGCATTCGGAGCCGCGGGAGCAGGTGAGTGCCACGCTGGTCTCTGCAGTGGCTCGGGTCAGGTCCCACTGCGAGAATTCTCGCAGCCAGATCCTACCTGAACGTCTGCAGGCGGCCTCATTCCGAGGAGGTCTGAAAAGCATAACTTTTTTTTGGTTTTCGTGAGCTGTATAAAGGCTCATTTTTTGTAGGGCGCATTGTAGTTTTTATTAGTAACATTTCGGAGTGTATGCATCTTTTTGATCACTTTTTTTCCCCTTCGTTTTGCTCCCTGGGTAACTAAAAATTGCAATATTGGCACTTTGTACCTTTTTTTTTTCAACGCTCAATATGTGGGATAAAAAGTGTGATATTTTAATAATTTGGACTTTTACAAACACGGAGATACCAAACATGAGGGGTTTTTAATAGGAAAAATGGGGAAAGTGTTTTTTTGAACGTTTTATATGTGTATTTTTCTTTCTGTGGGTTTAACATTTTTGCAAAATGTATCTTCCTTTTTTTTCAGTCCTCACAGGGAACTTGCAGTTGTGATCACTTGATTGTTTTTTGTAGACTGTATAAAATAAAAAACCTGAACACTCCAGTGATAATAAATAGAGAGATTCAAAGGACTTACTTCACAGGGGTGCCTCAACACCCCCAATTCCAGAAGGCATGTAGCTAAGTCAGAGGAGCAGGAGATATTCCAGTTTCACAGTATGATAATAATTTATTATGTAATGCAACTAGAGATGAGCGAACGTACTCGTCTGAGCTTGATGCTCGGGCGAATATTAGGGTGTTCGGGATGCTCGTTACTCGTAACGAGCACCACGCGGTGTTCGGGTTACTTTCAGTTTCCTCTCTGAGTCGTTAGCGCGCTTTTCTGGCCAATTGAAAGACAGGGAAGGCATTACAACTTCCCCCTGTAACGTTCAAGCCCTATACCACCCCCCTGCAGCGAGTGGCTGGGGCGATCAGATGTCACCCGAGTATAAAAGTCGGCCCCTCCCGTGGCTCGCCACACATGCCTTGTGAGTTAGCTGAGGGAAAGTGCTGTTCTATTGGAGTTGCTGTAGGGAGAGTGTTTGTAGTGAGTGTAGGCTTCAAGAACCCCAACGGTCCTTCTTAGAGCCACATCTACGTGTGTGCAGGCTGCTGTTAGCAGTGGAGAATTTTTTTTTTTTCTCAAAATCGGCAGTGCAGAGCATTGCACCTGGCATTAGGGGCAGAAGTGGTGCTTAGGCAGGGAGAGTGTTAGGAGTGAGTGTAGCCTTCAAGAACCTCAACGGTCCTTTCTAGGGCCACATTTAACTGTGTGGAGTACTGTGCAGGCTGCTGTTAGCTGTGTTGCTTTTTTTTTTCTCTCAAAATCGGCGGTGCAGAGCATTGCACCCTGCATTGATACTACAGGCACAGAATTGTGTAGGCAGGGCCACAACACAGTTATTAGTCATTGAATAGGCACAGTGGGCCTTTCCTTTTAAACAAAAGGGAAAAAAGTATATTTGCCCTGCCTCTGTCAGTCCTAAGGGCTCTGTGTACGTGTGTGCTGCGTGGAGAACGTAAAAAAATCAGACGCAACCAGCTACGGTTGAGTGCAGCCTTGCGCCAATTTCTTTCCTGCCTGGGAAATATCTGCTCTGCCACAGTTAATAACTCTGCAACAGTAAAGTTCTGTGACACTTTTGCAGGGCCGCAACACAGTTATATTAGTCATTGAATAGGCACAGTGCGCCTTTCCTTTTAAACAAAAGGGAAAAAATTATATTTGCCCTGCCTCTGTCAGTCCTAAGGGCTCTGGGTACGTGTGTGCTGCGTGGAGAACGTAAAAAAATCAGACGCAACCAGCTGCGGTTGAGTGCAGCCTTGCGCCAATTTCTTTCCTGCCTGGGAAATACCTGCTCTGCCACAGTTAATAACTCTGCAACAGTAAAGTTCTGTGACACTTTTGCAGGGCCGCAACACAGTTATTAAAATTATTATTCAGTGAATAGACGCAGTGGGCCTATCCTTTTAAACAAAAGGGAAAAAATTATATTTGCCCTGCCTCTGTCAGTCCTAAGGGCTCTGGGTACGTGTGTGCTGCGTGGAGAACGTAAAAAAAATCAGACGCAACCAGCTAGGTTGAGTGCAGCCTTGCGCCAATTTCTTTCCTGCCTGGGAAATACCTGCTCTGCCACAGTTAATAACTCTGCAACAGTAAAGTTCTGTGACACTTTTGCAGGGCCGCAACACAGTTATTAAAATTATTATTCAGTGAATAGACGCAGTGGGCCTATCCTTTTAAACAAAAGGGAAAAAATTATATTTGCCCTGCCTCTGTCAGTCCTAAGGGCTCTGTGTACGTGTGTGCTGCGTGGAGAACGTAAAAAAATCAGAAGCAACCAGCTACGGTTGAGTGCAGCCTTGCGCCAATTTCTTTCCTGCCTGGGAAATACCTGCTCTGCCACAGTTAATAACTCTGCAACAGTAAAGTTCTGTGACACTTTTGCAGGGCCGCAACACAGTTATATTAGTCATTGAATAGGCACAGTGCGCCTTTCCTTTTAAACAAAAGGGAAAAAATTATATTTGCCCTGCCTCTGTCAGTCCTAAGGGCTCTGGGTACGTGTGTGCTGCGTGGAGAACGTAAAAAAATCAGACGCAACCAGCTAGGTTGAGTGCAGCCTTGCGCCAATTTCTTTCCTGCCTGGGAAATACCTGCTCTGCCACAGTTAATAACTCTGCAACAGTAAAGTTCTGTGACACTTTTGCAGGGCCGCAACACAGTTATTAAAATTATTATTCAGTGAATAGACGCAGTGGGCCTATCCTTTTAAACAAAAGGGAAAAAATTATATTTGCCCTGCCTCTGACAGCCGTCAGGGCTCTGTGTACGTGTGTGCTGCGTGGAGAACGTAAAAAAATCAGACGCAGCCAGCTACGGTTGAGTGCAGCCTTGCGCCAATTTCTTTCCTGCCTGGGAAATACCTGCTCTGCCACAGTTAATAACTCTGCAACAGTAAAGTTCTGTGACACTTTTGCAGGGCCGCAACACAGTTATTAAACTTATTATTCATTCACTAGAGGCAGTGGGCCTTTCCTTTTTAAAAAAAGTTAAAAAATTATATTTGGCCTGCAGGCTTGCGCCAACTTATTTCCTACCTGTGAAATCAAATCATTGGTAATACAGCATGCTGAGGGGTAGGGGTGGGCCTAGAGGACGTGGACGCGGCCGAGGACGCGGAGGGCCAAGTGAGGGTGTGGGCACAGGCCGAGCTCCTGATCCAGGTGTGTCGCAGCCGACTGCTGCGCGATTAGGAGAGAGGCACGTTTCTGGCGTCCCCACATTCATCGCCCAATTAATGGGTCCACGCGGGAGACCTTTATTAGAAAATGAGCAGTGTGAGCAGGTCCTGTCCTGGATGGCAGAAAGTGCTTCCAGCAAGCTATCATCCAGCCACAGTTCAGCGCCGTCCAGTGCTGAAAATCCGAATCCTCTGTCTGCTGCTCCTCCTTCCTCCCAGCCTCCTCACTCCACTACAATGACACATGCTCAGGAGCGGGAAGACTCGCAGGACCTGTTCTCGGGCCCCTGCTCAGATTGGGCAGCAGTGGTTCCTCTCCCACCAGATGAGTTTATCATCACTGATGCACAACCATTGGAAAGTTCCCGGGGTCCGGGGGATGAGGCTGGGGACTTCCGGCAACTGTCTCAAGACCTTTCAGTGGGTGAGGAGGACGATGACGATGAGACACAGTTGTCTTGCAGTGAGGTAGTAGTAAGGGCAGTAAGTCCGAGGGAGGAGCGCACAGAGGATTCGGAGGAAGAGCAGCAGGACGATGAGGTGACTGACCCCACCTGGTGTGCAACGCCTACACAGGACAGGTCTTCAGAGGGGGAGGCACGGGCAGCAGCAGGGCAGGTTGCAAGAGGCAGTGCGGTGTCCAGGGGTAGAGGCAGGGCCAGACCAAATAATCCACCAACTGTTTCCCAAAGCACACCCTCGCGCCATGCCACCCTGCAGAGGCCGAGGTGCTCTAAGGTCTGGCAGTTTTTCACCGAGACGCCTGATGACCGACGAACAGTGGTGTGCAACCTTTGTCGCGCCAAGATCAGCCGGGGAGCCACCACCAACAGCCTCACCACCACCAGCATGCGCAGACATATGATGGCCAAGCACCCCACAAGGTGGGACGAAGGCCGTTCACCGCCTCCGGTTTGCACCGCTGCCTCTCCCCCTGTGCCCCAACCTGCCACTGAGATCCAACCCCCCTCTCAGGACACAGGCACTACCGTCTCATGGCCTGCACCCACACCCTCACCTCCGCTGTCCTCGGCCCCATCCACCAATGTCTCGCACCGCACAGTCCAGCCGTCGCTAGCGCAAGTGTTGGAGCGCAAGTACGCCGCCACGCACCCGCACGCTCAATCGTTAACCGTCCACATAGCCAAATTTATCAGCCTTGAAATGCTGCCGTATAGGGTGGTGGAAACGGATGCTTTCAAAGCTATGATGGCGGCGGCGGCCCCGCGCTACTCAGTTCCCAGTCGCCACTACTTTTCCCGATGTGCCGTCCCAGCCCTGCACGACCACGTCTCCCGCAACATTGTACGCGCCCTCACCAATGCGGTTAGTGGCAAGGTCCACTTAACTATGGACACGTGGACAAGCACAGGCGGGCAGGGCCACTACATCTCCCTGACGGCACATTGGGTGAATTTAGTGGAGGCTGGGACAGAGTCAGAGCCTGGGACCGCTCACGTCCTACCCACCCCCAGAATTGCGGGCCCCAGCTCGGTGGTGGTATGTTCGGCGGTGTACGCTTCTTCCACTAAAGCACCCTCCTCCTCCTCCTCCTCAACCTCTGTCTCGCAATCTAGATGTGTCAGCAGCAGCAGGACGTCGCCAGCAATCGGTGTCGCGCGGCGTGGCAGCACAGCGGTGGGCAAGCTTCAGCAGGCCGTGCTGAAACTACTCAGCTTAGGAGATAGGAGGCACACGGCCCACGAACTGCTGCAGGGTCTGACAGAGCAGACCACCGTTGGCTTGCGCCGCTGAGCCTCCAACCGGGCATGGTCGTGTGTGACAACGGCCGTAACCTGGTGGCGGCTCTGCAGCTCGGCAGCCTCACGCACGTGCCATGCCTGGCCCACGTCTTTAATTTGGTGGTTCAGCGCTTTCTGAAAAGCTACCCACGCTTGTCAGACCTGCTCGTAAAGGTGCGCCGGCTCTGCGCACATTTCCGCAAGTCCCACACGGACGCTGCCACCCTGCGCACCCTGCAACATCGGTTTAATCTGCCAGTGCACCGACTGCTGTGCGACGTGCCCACACGGTGGAACTCTACGCTCCACATGTTGGCTAGGCTCTATGAGCAGCGTAGAGCTATAGTGGAATACCAACTCCAACATGGGCGGCGCAGTGGGAGTCAGCCTCCTCAATTCTTTTCAGAAGAGTGGGCCTGGTTGGCAGACATCTGCCAGGTCCTTCGAAACTTTGAGCAGTCTACCCAGGTGGTGAGCGGCGATGCTGCAATCATTAGCGTCACCATTCCTCTGCTATGCATCTTGAGAAGTTCCCTGCAAACCATAAAGGCAGCCGCTTTGCGCTCGGAAACAGAGCCGGGGGAAGACAGTATGTCGCTGGACAGTCAGAGCACCCTCCTGTCTATATCTCAGCGCGTTCAGGAGGAGGAGGAGCATGAGGAGGATGAGGAGGAGGGGGAAGAGACAGCTTGGCCCACTGCTGACTTGCCCATGCTGCTTGCCTGTCATCATTTCAGCGTGTATGGCCTGAGGAGGAGGAGGAGGAGGATCCTGAAAGTGATCTTCCTAGTGCGGACAGCCATGTGTTGCGTACAGGTACCCTGGCACACATGGCTGACTTCATGTTAGGATGCCTTTCTCGTGACCCTCGCGTTACACACATTCTGGCCACTACGGATTACTGGGTGTACACACTGCTCGACCACGCTACAAGGAGAACCTTCCCACTCTCATTCCCGAAGAGGAAAGGGGTTCGAGAGTGTTGCTATACCACAGGACCCTGGCGGACAAGCTGATGGTAAAATTCCCATCCGACAGCGCTAGTGGCAGAAGGCGCAGTTCCGAGGGCCAGGTACCAGGGGAGGTGCGTAGATCGAGCAGCATGTACAGCCCAGGCAGTGCAACAGTCTTTAAGGGCCTGGACAGCTTTATGGCTCCCCAGCAAGACTGTGTCACCGCTCCCCAGTCAAGGCTGAGTCGGCGGGAGCACTGTAAAAGGATGGTGAGGGAGTACGTAGCCGATCGCACGACCGTCCTCCGTGACGCCTCTGCCACCTACAACTACTGGGTGTCGAAGCTGGACACGTGGCCTGAACTAGCGCTGTATGCCCTGGAGGTGCTTGCTTGTCCTGCGGCTAGCGTCGTGTCGGAAAGGGTGTTTAGTGCGGCTGGGGGAATCATCACAGATAAGCGTACCCGCCTGTCAACCGACAGTGCCGACAGGCTAACACTCATCAAGATGAACAAAGCCTGGATTTCCCCAGACTTCTCTTCTCCAACAGCGGACAGCAGCGATACGTAAGCAATACGTAGGCTGCACCCGCGGATGGAAGCTACGTTCTCTCTCACCATCCAAAACGGGGACATTTCTGCTTCATCAATCTGTGTCTAATATTCCTCCTCCTCCTCCTGCTCCTCCTCCTGAAACCTCACGTAATCACGCTGAACGGGCAATTTTTCTTAGGGCCGCAAGGCTCACTCATCTAATTTTGCTCTTAAAAGCATTGAAACTTTAACTTGAACCAATTTTTCGTTAAACTGGGCTGCCTCCAGGCCTAGTTACCACTTAAGCCACATTAACCAAAGCGATTAATGGGTTTCACCTGCCATCTTGGTTGGGCATGGCCAATTTTTACTGAGGTACATTAGTACTGTTGGTACACCAAATTTTTTGGGCCCTCACCTACAGTGTAATCATAGCAATTTGTATGTTCTTCGCCTGCACTCATGGTACAGAAGTGTGTGTGGGGTTGGCCTACACTTTAGCTACATAAATGTAACTTGGGCCTTGGCTATACTGCAGCTACTGAAATGGAACTAAGACTGCGCTCCCACTGAACTGCTGCTTCGGAATTGTTCCTGGGGCCTGTGTAGGCTGCTACTATTACTGAAATGGAACGAAGACTGCGCTCCCACTATAATGCTGCTAGTGATATGTTAGTGGGGCCTGTTGCTAATGCTACGGCTGAAATGTTACTAATTCTGGGCTCTGCCTATACCGCTGCTAATGGTATGTCTCTGGGGTGTGGAAACAGAGGCTTCCCAAAGACATGATGGCGGCGAGGCCATTTCCCACCAACGCTGTTACTGTTAAGGTGCATATAACCACGGACACGTGGAGAGGACACGTAGTGCCTCAAAAACATTCCCCGCCACGGCCCACTTAATCCTGGCCACATTCCGAAAACCAACTACATTAAACCGCGCTACCAGGTCCGCAGTCACCACCACATTACCACCAACGAGGTTACTGTTAAGGTACACATTACCAGTCAGACTGGGGCATGCAGTGTGGGCCGAAGCCCACCTGTATTAAGCAGGACATTACTACCTCAGCTGTGTTGGGCAATGCAAAGGGATATTTTTATGTACCGCCGGTGGCTTCCTGGCACCCACCCATGCTGTGGGTCCACAGGGAATTATAAATGCATCTGTTTCCACTTGTAAAGAACCCCAGTCAGACTGGGGCATGCAGTGTGGGCCGAAGCCCACATGCATTAAGCACGACATTACTACCTCAGCTGTGTTGGCCAATGCAATGGGATATTTTAGTGTATCGCCGGTGGGTTCCAGGGAGCCACCCATGCTGTAGGTGCACACGGAGTTTAACCTACATGTGTCCACTTGTAAAGAACCCCAGTCTGACTGGGGCATGCAGTGTGGGCCGAAGCCCACCTGCATTAAGCACGACATTACTACCTCAGCTGTGTTGGGCAATGCAATGGGATATTTCTATGTACCGCCGGTGGCTTCCTGGCACCCACCCATGCTGTGGGTCCACAGGGAATTATAAATGCATCTGTTTCCACTTGTAAAGAACCCCAGTCAGACTGGGGCATGCAGTGTGGGCCGAAGCCCACCTGCATTAAGCACGACATTACTACCTCAGCTGTGTTGGGCAATGCAATGGGATATTTTTGTGTATCGCCGGTGGGTTCCAGGGAGCCACCCATGCTGTCGGTCGACAGGGACTTCACAATAGGGAGTTGTACCTGCCTGTGTCTATGAATTAAAAAGCCCGGTCTGACTGGGGCATGCAGAGACACCTTGACAGAATGAATAGTGTGTGGCACATAGGTTCCCCATTGCTATGCTCACGTGTGCAGCTCCTGATGGCGGTAGCACAGGATTCTATTGCTCATTGCTTCTGTACAGCATTGTGGGCTATCGCCCCGCCCCTTTTAAAGAGGGTCGCTGCCTAGCCGTGCCAACCCTCTGCAGTGTGTGCCTGCGGTTCCTCCTCATGGCAGACGCACTTCTAAATAGACATGAGGGTGGTGTGGCATGAGGGCAGCTGAAGGCTGCGCAGGGACACTTTGGTGTGCGCGGTGGGGGGGAGGGGGGGGCGGTTGGGCAGCATGTAAGCCAGGAGAAGTGGCAGTGGAGTGTCATGCAGGCAGTGATTGTGCTTTGTTGGAGGTAGTGTGGTGCTTAGCTAAGGTATGCCATGCTAATGAGGGCTTTTCAGAAGTAAAAGTTTTTGGGAGGGGGGGGGGCCCCACTCTTGCCGCTATTGTGGCTTAATAGTGGGACCTGTGAACTTGAGATGCAGCCCAACATGTAGCCCCTCGCCTGCCCTATCCGTTGCTGTGTCGTTCCCATCACTTTCTTGAATTGCCAAGATTTTCACACAAGGAAACCTTAGCGAGCATCGTCGATATACAGAAATGCTCGGGTCGCCCATTGACTTCAATTGGGTTCGTTACTCGAAACGAACCCTCGAGCATCGCGAAAAGTTCGTCCCGAGTAACGAGCACCCGAGCATTTTGGTGCTCGCTCATCTCTAAATGCAACGTATTTCGGCTTTTGGCATAAGGCTTTATCAAGCATAACTTACCTGAACTTACTCCTACAGTACTTTGAAACACTGGCACATAAACTTTTACTTCTTCATAATGCAGCTACTATAATCATACTGCACTGTAAAGTAAATGCTTACCATATGACATTTAAAGCCAACATTCCCTTATCCATTTCATAATATATCTCAATATATAACTCTGAGTTTCCTGCATAGACATAGTGGTAAAATGTTACTTTTTCACTGCCTTTGGTTACCACTAGGAGGTGCTTAAGAGCATATTGCATACTGTTATAGTATTATATGGTTAAAATATATTCCATAGTACTTTACAGGTCAGAGGGAACATAGGCAAAATCAGACATTACATACAGTGTTAACAGAGAGAACAGTGCTTGCTCTGTACAGATGTGGGTGCATTAAGGTGTATGGGGTTTGTGGGATACAGTCTAATGAAGGGATTCATGTTTCCTAAGGTAAATGTAGCAGCGGGCTAAAAGAAGAGTTAGATTAGGAAATATTGTAACCCTCACTAAAAAGATGACTTTTTAGGGCATGTTTAAAATATGGGTATTACGATTTAACCTGATTGATTGGGGTGTTACTAGATGCATAACCCCTTTGCGATTGCAGGGTTCGGAGTCCCGTTCTTGGCACAATCGGCAAACAGTTGATTTTGTTGGGGAAATACATTGGTCAGATACCAGCTGCTATATCTCCCTTGCACAGCACACAGAGAAGAGAGAATTCCGCTTCCAATCGCTAGCTTCTAAATAGAAAGAAACAGCAGCTGCATGGAGGAAATTATACAGCAGTTCTATCCCAGGTTCAGTAGGATAGTTTGAAACTTTGGAGACTGTCCTGCTGTCAAGGTAGGTCTCTCATCCCAATTAATGGTCCCTGCTCCTGTAACTCTGTCCAGGTCTAACAGCAACACTGAAATCATCTTCATTCCTCACGCCGCACAGCTGCACAGATCGCTCCATATGTAATATACACCCTAAGTATACCCCTGTTGTAACCCCTGTAATCCACATTGTGCATGGGCTGTGAAGATGCGGATATGATCAGTGGACCTATACACATTGAGAGTTCCAGAGCAGCTGGAACAGAATGGAAAGGCACCCGAGTGTGGGTGAGAGGTCTGCAAAGAACCAGAGGCCATACATGGGAGGTATCGGGGTTTAAGTACTTTGAGGGGGTCACTATGGGGCACCATTACTATGAAGGGACACAAAGGGCGTGTCTTAACATAAAAGGGGCATGGCCTAATGTAAAAAAAATATTGTTCAAGAGTTTGGGAGGTAGGTAAGGAGAGAGAAAAAATACTAGAAGCTACATATGTGTGCTTCTCTCTGAAGCTTAATCATCAACTGATGAAAGGACAAAGACAAGACAACAGATAAAACACACGTGCTCTTATAGATCAGAGTGTGACCGTACACGAGAAGTTTCAGATTGCAGCTGAGTTCATGCAAATGGGATATGGTTGCGTGAATCTCAAATTGCAAATGACTTCCCGAGGGGTCGGTATTTTAATTGTTTCACATATATTGCTGGGGTGACTAAGGTGTGGTTGTTTTGAGATCACGTCTCTCCACCAAATACAGCTGGGGTGACTAAGGTGTGGTTGTTTTGAGATCCCGTCTCACCACCCTATTTCATCCCGGTCTATTTGTTGATTTTATTCAGCTCTTTTATTTATATTTAGGTTGGTTCAGCTTGATGGAATAGTCAATTAATCAACGACTAGGTCAATTCAGGATTCAAGGTATAGGGTTCGATGCATTTCTGTCGGACCTTCGACTTTTCAAGAACCGTATGGTCAGTGATCTAAGATAAGTTAATATGTCTGTCTATAAATCAATTCAGCAGACATATGTTAAATGGTATCAATGAGAATTTGTCTAAGAAGTTGATGTTAATGTGAATCGAAGCATTTACTAGTATCCTCTGATCTTCTATGGATAGAAGACTGAAAATCTCAGGGTTGTTGTTCGATACTAGATAATAATTGTATCTCCCTCTCTTGATAAGTATCAGTCAAATTGTTTGACCCGTCTTCCTGATAATCAGAGATTGGTCAAGCGATTTGTTGAAATCTCTGCTTTAAGGCAAAGTTAGCTTAATTGCCCTAATTGCCTTGATACTAAAGCCTAAAGCTTACAGTGTTCAGCATAAGATAGAGGATAATACCCCTTAGTGTAGGTCTCAATTTATTTGCCTAGATGCCCAGAATTAAAGTATAGATGCTGAATAGAGAGCGTTTTCCTATTAGGCTAAGAGTTGGAGAGAGAGAGTTGTGTAGCCTCCTGCCCTGATGGTGGGTAGGTGGCCATCTGACTGCATCCAAGGCTGTCTCACATTATATAGCCTATGACCTTAAGCAAATCCCCACCCAGGTCATATGACAACCACCAATCGCAGGTGTATGTATAATTAGCCATGTGCGTTGGTGGTACAACCCCCTTGTTTATTGGCTCTCAAAACTAAATTCTTACTCCTTAGTAGCCCCTTATTAAGGTTCCAAATAAGTATCTACCTTATATGGTCACCTATTGTATGCACACTTTTACATTAATTGCTATCCGATCGCGTATTTAATCCTCCGGTATGTACTGAATGAATACTTACATCATCAGGGTGCGTCCAACACCCCGATAGTGTTTTACTAACGTATCGACGTTTGATGACGTCAGACATACAGCGTCAGATGGTCTCATGTGTCATGTGTTACGGCAGGTTTTCTCGCGAATAGTTTAGATACCGCGAGTTGGCTTACAGAAGCCAGCACAGTGTTCTCTGATTAAGAATTTAACCCTCAGTCACACTATACATCTATTAGAAATTCATTTAAACATCTTACTTCGGTTTACCGAGAATACACTAGGTCCTGGTGGGAGACACAGGGGTTAACCAAATATCTCGAACACCAGATTGTCCCAAGAGGTTTACGATCACATATATTACCCCCTATGAAATGCCGTAACCCGGAGTTTTTTAAAAAATGGGAAAAGGAGATGACTGATGGATCTTTGAAGTTGATCAGACTCCTTCTGGAAGAGGAGAAATTAACGTTTGAAAAAAACACACGCCTCCTAACGGAAGCTATTGAAAAAACTAAATTTTCTCCTCTGACACCGAATTTCAGCAGAAAGAAAAACTCCTACAGCAAAATATTGAGAATTACACTGCATTTATTAAGGAAAGGAAACACTTCCAATTCGCGAGGGATTTGAGTGACTTTAAAGAAGCGAGAGCCCACGGGGAAAAGTTTAAGTCAGACACTGACATTAGCTCGTCTGATTGCGAACAGAGTGACTTTGATACTGCCAGGAGGAATCGCGTAGGTCCTGGTAATAGGAGAGGACCAGGGAGGCCACGACAAAGAGGAAGAGGTAGAAAATCTCCTGAAAAGGGTTTTTTAGGCCAACCTTTTGGTCAATACCTCCTCAGAGACCGTAAAGAACACAGTTAATAGAGTTTAATCCATCTGAAACCACACAGACTAACTCTCTACTCTGTCAGGTCCCCTCAGTCCCTCAATCAGCAGGGGAAATTGAACAGATAGACATCCAGACTGCTGATCCAGAACCAGCACATAGTCATCCTGAGAGTGACAAAATGCAAATTGTAAACTTGTCACAACGCCACCTCACTCTTGAGGAAACGCGCGTCTTAGAGAGGGGGCTGTCCTTTGTCCCCACGACCCGCTATAATGGGTTCGTGTGGACAAAGGACATCTCCCTCTTCCTACACAAACTGCGCTGGAAAAAATTCTTCGCAACACAGAATAAGAAAAAGGCCAGGGAACTAGGCCTAGAAGTCAGTGATCTCCCTAGCTTTGAACTCCTAGAGAGTCTTGAATCAGAGAGTCAAGCAAAACCCGATATAGGCCCACTCACAGACCTAAGACCAACGAGCAACTCAAATCCCCCTCCAGTACAAGCACCACTGATTGAAGTTTTTGAGAAAATGGTTTTGGCTGACTTGGCAAAACATCCTCCTAAAGTCTCAAAACATTCCATCATGCCTGCCTCCCAACTACGCGCTTTAAATTATGAATCGGACAGACTATATAAGAATGTGCAAAAATTTGTTGGGAGACAAAAATACCTACCAGATCCTGAGGCATGACCCATCAATATCATACCAAAAATCTCTGGAAAAAATCCTAAGTCAAGGTCTACAAACAAAAGTCATAAGTGACAAGGAGTATAAATTCATGTCGTCTCGCCACCCTCGAATTGCCACATTCTACTCCCTACCTAAGATCCACAAGGGATTAAATCTGGTTAAAGGCCGTCCAATTGTATCAGGTATCGAGTCCGTGACACAGAAGGCAAGCGTATATCTTGACAAAGTCCTAAGAGACTTTGTAACATCTCTTCCGTCATATGTACGAGACACCATGGATGTCCTCAGACATTTATATGGATTGCAAGTGGAGCCCCACGTACGGCTAGCAAGCCTCGACGTAGAGGCTTTATATAGCTCAATCCCCCATGAAGAGGGCATCCAGGCAGTGGAATTCTACCTTCATCAACGTGGGATACAATTCGAGGAACACAATATCTTTACGGCGAAATTAATGAGATTTATACTGACACACAATTTCTTCCTGTTCAATGGCCAGTACTTCCACCAGCTCAGGGTTACAGCGATGGGGACCCCTTGTGCCCCCACCTATGCAAACCTGTACCTGGGCTGGTGGGAGGAAAAACTGGTATTTTCTGAGGTCAACCATCTATGGACAGAGAAGATTTTGTTGTGGCTCAGGTATATAGACGACATCCTGATCTTATGGACAGATGACGACAACTCCTTTAATAGATTTGTAGACCACCTGTACATCAACAACCTGGGCCTTAGGCTGACGTCTGATATACAAACAGAGGAAATATCATTTTTGGATATTAAAATCAGAAAAACAATCGATGGGAGTCTAAATACCCCCCTATTTAGGAAAAAGACCGCTACCAACAACTTGTTATCCTGGAAAAGCTTTCATCCAGTACCTCTTCGACGCGGCATACCAAAAGGCCAATTTCTTAGGATTAGGAGGAACTGTTCCAATACAGGAGATTTTATATCTGAAAGTCAGACATTGGGAAACAGATTCCTCCAGAGAGACTACCCCAAGGATCTGATAGATGAGCATTCCATCACGCCCAAGGCATGAACAGGACAGAATTACTTGTCCCTCAGAAAAAAGATACCTCGCAGACCATCTGAATCATAGGTACCTACGATACCGGTGCAAGGTCAATTAGGAACGTACTGCAACGATATTGGGGTATCCTGAAGGACGATGAGGACATCCGAGACTTTATCACAAATACGCCGTCCATAACATTCCATCGAGGGAGAAACCTGAGAGATAGGTTAGTTCATAGCCATCTATCTCCCCGCCAACCAGAAACGATGTGGCTTGGCAGAAGGGAAATTAAAGGGAGTTACCCCTGCGGAGATTGTTCAGTATGCAAATCCATTCTAAGAAGTTCCTCATTCACAAGTGCAGTCACCAATATGACATTCGAGATCCGGGATTACATTAACTGCAAAAGCAATAATGTGATATATATGGCTACCTGTACCTGCCCAAAAAATTACATTGGAAAGACAACGCAGCAGTTACGGAGAAGGATCCAGGGACATCTGGGGAACATTAATAGAAAGGAAGCAACCCCGCTGTCAAACCATATACGACTAGTCCATGGCGGTGACGTTTCACAACTTAAAGGGGTTGTCCCGCGAAAGCAAGTGGGGTTATACACTTCTGTATGGCCATATTAATGCACTTTGTAATGTACATTGTGCATTAATTATGAGCCATACAAAAGTTATTCACTTACCTGTTCCGTTGCTAGCGTCCCTGTCTCCATGGTGCCGTCTAATTTCAGCGTCTAATCGCCCGATTAGACGCACTTGCGCAGTCCGGTCTTCTCCCTTCCGAATGGGGCCGCTCGTGCCGGAGAGCTGCTCCTTGTAGCTCCGCCCCGTCACGTGTGCCGATTCCAGCCAATCAGGAGGATGGAATCGGCAATGGAGCGCACAGAGCCCACGGTGCACCATGGGAGAAGACCCGCGGTGCATCGTGGGTGAAGATCCCGGCAGCCATCTTACTAAGGTAAGTAAGAAGTCGCGGGAGCGTGGGGATTCGGGTAAGTACTGGACGTTTTTTTTTTTTTACCCCTGCATCGGGTTTGTCTCGCGCCGAACGGGGGGGCTATTGAAAAAATAGCGCGGGACAACCCCTTTAAGTTTCAAGGCCTGGAACGAGTCAGAACTCACGAGAGATGAGGGGATGTAGAAAAGAGGCTCTTGCAAAAGGCAACAGAGTGGATTTTTAGGCTCAAATTCGTCCATCCGCAAGGCCTCAATGAAATCCTCTCGTTCAATAGCTGCATTAAATGATATGTTTCCTCAGCTACTCCAAACAACTGAGGTCTCTCTTAATCCCTAGTGTATTCATCACGTATGACAACGGGACACTGTTATCTATGTTATACAATAACCACCATTTGGGCCGATTTGTCGTAATCCCTACCCAACTTTTCAATCTTCCGCCCCCCCCCCCCTTGGCCCTCCTTTTCTCCCCCCCTAATTCTTCACCTTACTAAAGATACTGGGTAGAACATTGCTAATTTAATTACGCAGTTATGAAGGGATTTCCATATAGCAACACTTACCTTTTTGGTCAATCTACAATTTGAAAAATACATTCACACTTCCTTTCGATCTTGAGTCGGGAGTGCCCCTATGGGACTCCGTCACGGAGGAGGTGTGAGTGAAAGCTGCCCCTGATTGGTCCCTGCGTTGAGCCAATCAGAGGCAGCACGCACCCATTCATGAATGGGTGTGAGTGAGAGCTGCCTCTGATTGGTGAGGCTGTGACCAATCAGAGGCAGCTCATTAAACAGGCGGGGATTTTAAATCCCCGACTACTGAATACCACAGAGAGCAGTTCAGGAGAATTGCCGGCCAGACGCGGCTGAACTCCGGCTGCAGCGGAAAGGTGAGTATACATTTTTTTTTACACATTTCTGGATGATTTTCAGGTAAGGGCTTATATTTTTAAGCCCTTCCCGAAAATTCATCCCACGTTCGCCGGCAGCCCATTGCTTTCAAAGGAGCCGGCTGTATTGCCGGCTCCATTGAATTCAATGGGCTAACATCGTTCTTCTCTGCCACAGCTGTTACAGCTATGGCAGAGGAGAACGATCTTTATGCTGACAAAGTTTTATTTTTCTTTTTACACATTTTAGGATGATTTTCAGGTAAGGGCTTATATTTTTAAGCCCTTCCCGAAAATTCATCCCGCGCTCGCCGGCAGCCCATTGCTTTCAATGGAGTCGGCTGTATTGCCGGCTCCATTGAATTCAATGGGCTAACATCGTTCTTCTACTGTTACAGCTGTGGCAGAGGAGAACGATCTTTATGCTGACAGTGCGGGGGGGGGGCACTCTTGCCGCTTTTGTGGCTTAATAGTGGGACCTGGGAACTTGAGATGCAGCCCAACATGTAGCCCTTCACCTGCCCTATCTGTTTCTGTGTCGTTCCCATCACTTTTGTGAATTTCCCAGATTTTCACAAATGAAAACCTTAGCGAGCATCGGCGAAATACAAAAATGCTCGAGTCGGCCATTGACTTTAATGGGGTTCGTTACTCGAAACGAACCCTCGAGCATCACGGGAAGTTCGACTCGAGTAACGAGCACTCGAGCATTTTGGTGCTCGCTCATCTCTAATCATTATATATTGATATTGAAATAGATATACAGGATGCCCCGTGAACTGCAACTTAATTGCTGCCCTTTGTAAAATACTTTATAACCGCGGTCCAAATCGAGCGATATTATCTACCCTTGACGAGTAGACTCCTCTTCTATGATACGTAGTACCATTGTTAACAAGCTGGCACCTCCTCCCCGTGACGACATCGGTCCTGGGATTCCATATAATCTCCTATCCCCTCCCTCTGTGACACGCGTTCATTGCGGTCACATGACTCCGATACAATGGGGGATGCCTGTATTTGTGTATTGTGCTTGATCTTCGGGATCACTTCATCAGAGCATGGTGCATATTATCAGGAAAGCTAGATGGATTGCATATTGAATTCATTTGAAAATCAAGGGTGCTTTTAGATGGGAAGACTGTTAAGTACATAAGCGGCTGACAGCCCAATGACTATTAATCCTGTGCCATTATGCAGGAGTGATAATCACTCGGTGAATGGAGGTGAAGCACATCAGAGATCTCTTCCGGCCACCCGCCTCCATCCGCAGTCTGATTACACCTGTGACATTACGTTCATCGATCACAGGGCCTAAGAGCAACTCAGTGCCAGACTAGTGAATGGGACTGAGCTGCAGTACCAGACACAGTCGCTATGAAATGTATGGCGGCGCTGTGCCTGGTATGTCACTTCAGATAGCCAATAGGCAGAAGTCCCAAGCGGCGGACTCCTGCTGATCTTATATTGATGACCTATCCTTAGCATAGGTCATCAAAACGGAAGTCCAATAAGACCCTTTTAACAACTCAAGTTTTATTACACCTTTGTTTATACTATCTGTGAATGAAGTATTTTCCAACAAGATCACGTGTTCATGCCTCATATAAATGGGTCCCCCCAAAAATCAGGAAAAGTTTTTGTTCTGAAAATACTTTTTTGACCCTTAGAGGGGGAAGGGCTACACATTCATGCTAATTTATAATGTAACTCTGATCACTATTTTTATTTATCTATTCCATATCTCATTCACCAGGGACCTTGTACTTAATACAGGGAAAACAGGTGGAAATGTTTATTCTTTTTTTTTCTGACTATTTCATGTATTGCTATGTAGCAGTACAAAGGATAACATTTTCTGCTTCAGCATATACTTATTAACAAACTATTGGCTCCATGTACACAGCAGAGTCATATGTACAGAGCCCACAGAGTGCCCATAGAACTATAGTGTAGTATTTTAGGCACTCTGTGTACCCCCAAATGGTGACTTGCTTTTGCAATATAATGGTGTATTCTCCATGACACAGTATCTGATGGAGCATGCTATGGCTTCTCTTCTGTACGTCTTGCTGCCTACATTGAAACTAGAGGCATACTTTAGTACAATGTGACTCCATAGACTGCTCTGGATGCCATATTCTGGCTCCATATGTTAGCCTTAAAAGGGTTGTAACAGAATTATAAGTTAAACTCTATCCACAGGATACAGAATAACTTGCTGATTGTTGGGGATCTCACTATTGAGCCCCCTGCTGATCTCGAGAATTGGAATCCAGTGTCCCTCCCCGGCCTGTGACTATGGCCTGTGACTACGGGGCTGCTTTTTCCTAATGCAGTGGCCTCAGAAGGAATGCAAATAAGGAAGATGGAACAATACCTCTGCAGCGTCACCTATTGAATGGCAGCATTCCTTCAAATCAATGTATGACTTTTTAATGAGTCTGTAAAACAATGATTGGGAATAGGAAACCAAGCCAGAAAGCCATATACAGACAGCTGTTTCGGGGTGTTTTTCCCCTCCATTAGTGTACAGTAGGTTTCTGGCTCGGCTAGTGAGAGGCCTGTGACATGGGTCAAGAGGGTTGTAGTCTTGACCCTTATCAGAATGAATGGAGCGTTGGCCGAGCATGCACAGTCAATGCTCCATTCATTTCAGTGGGGCTGACGGAAATAGCCAGAGGGGCATCCGCTTAGGTATCTCCGCGGTCCCGTTGAAGGTGAATGGCGTGCTAGTGTGCTTTCGTGACCAGTGCTCCAGTCAGTCTCCTCACAATGGGACGTGCAGTAACCCCACAGTGAGGAGAACGGGGGACATATGATACCCGTTCTCGAGATTGGCAGGGATCTAAGTGGCGAGACCCCTCAGCAAGTTATTCCCTATCCTGTGGTTAAGGTTTAACTTGTAATTGTGGTACAACTCCTTTAAGTGATCAGTACTTCAGATCCACATTTGCTTCTTATGTCTCCACAGACTTAATAAGCTAAATAAAACATATTCTGAATCCGTATTGAAGCATTGATGAAACTTTAATATCATGAATTGAGTGGAAATTTTACACTGAAGATGTGATAAAGACATAATGAAGGGAAGAAAACTCAATTTTGCATTTGCAAGTCAATAGAGTTAGAAATCAAAATCACATTTCTGCCTTCCTTTACTCTTGAGTGATCTTTATTCTATGTCTTGGAAAGCGTCTTTTATTTGCTGAAAGAGCTTTTCTACTTCTTCTTGAAGTTCTTTGCCATCAGAGAATTTACTTCTTAAGGTATCAAGATGAGGCTGAGCATGTTCCTTGATCTTCTCCATATTCTTCTCTACATCATGCTTCAGCTCCTTCATATCTTTCTGTAATTCACCTTGTAAATCCTTGTGATATCTCTCATATTCTTTATGGACTTCATCCGCATAGGGTTGCAGTTTGACACGCAGGTTATCTATCTCAGCACGTAGTGCGTCCCGACCCTTTGCTGCAACATTTTCCGCATTTTCAAAGAAACTTATGGCTTGCTTACTTAATCCAGAAAGAAAGTCGGATACAACTGGCACTGTTTCCTTTACCATGTTCTTAATATGTGTTTCTAAAGCATCATCAAACTCCTTCAAAGCAGGGACTACATGCTTCTTGAATACTGGGAAATTCTCGTCCAGCTTTTCATCGACTTTCTTATAAACCTCATCATAGTAACCTTCTACAGCTTTCTCAAGTTTTTTAGCATTTTTTCTTGCAGCTTCCAACTTCTCTTTAATCTGATATCTGGAAATGAAAAATATTAACCAATTAATTCATCAATATTAGAAATTAGGAAATCACCAATTAAGATGACTGGTGAAAAAAATACAGTGGGCTCTAGAAAACTGTTGTTGCTCAGAATAAGAAGAAAAAACTGCACTACATACAAAATACATGTGCGTTCACTGGCTGGATGCAGTTAGATGCATTCCTTCCTTTGAAACTCTACAACAAAGTCCAAACAAAAGAGAGAAAAAAAATTGCATGGCACTCCGCCATAGTTAGGACCATAGTCGGGACGCCCTGTTAGGCACAGATGCCCGATCCTTTGCCTTAGCCATGATTGTTCCTGTGCTTTTACAAATCGTCGCTAGTGAATGGAGGTGGAGCGGCCCGGGGATTGTTCGGGCCACCCGCCTCCATTCACAGTAAACAGGCAGTTGTTCATAGATGAATGACTGCCTGTTTATACGGGCAGATCTGTCATTCAGTTTTTAAGCATGAAGAAACTGAATAACCAGCAAGTTATTGTTTGACGTTCAATCAGTGCCTGCTTTTACACTGAATGACAATCATTTCCGCTGATCGTGGGAACTTGAACAATATATCTGCCCATGTAAAAGAGGCCTAAGAGTAAAAAATACTTTTGTTCCACCATATCAGTTTTGTATGGCAGACGTAGAGATGGGAAGCAAGTACGCAAGGCAGGTTGATGAGGCAACAGGCATGGCCCCCTACAGCGTGTTTCCCCACACTTTTTTATAGCTTTTGCTATTTTATGGTTCTTTATTTGGGGGTTTTATGGGTTTTTTATGCTTTTTAGCATGCATCAATTTTATATATTTACCTACCAATCAATCATCATCAACATTGAAAGATTTCATTGTATACAATGGAGTATACATATTACCCCTCTTGCACCAGAATTCTAACATCAAAAAGTCGCAATTTTGGCACAAGTGAAAAATAATGTCTTTTGGGGGGTATATGCTGGGCCCCAGCACTTTTTAAAAACTGTGAGGGGTGTAACACTAGGACGCATGGCCACGTACTGCCTGTCAGATGAACTATAGTTTACAAAGGAAACCGGTGTAAATTATAGTTGAAACCTACAGCAACTTGTAGCATAAAGCTAATTCTAAAATCTTGTTATTTGTATAGCGCCAACTTATTCCGCAGCGCTTTCAGGCAATCATAAAGGATACAGAACTACAGTGCAGAAAAAAAAAACCTGGGACCTTATTTTATACTAATTGTTAAGCGACAAATCACGTTCATCTTTACATTGATTTTCCCGACCATTAAGGGAAATTTCTTACTGCTCTGCAATCTTTCCATAATCCAGGCTCTTCACAACATCGGAAACGATTCCAATCGTATCATGCATAAAAGTTTCTATTTTTTTGTCAACTGTTTGCTCTTCTTGAGGTTCATCTTGTTGCCAAAGGTAGTTTGCCTGTGCCCCTGCAAGACAAAAAGCGTGTCACAATGAAGTTGGCCAGGTGTAAAGGTGGCCGGAAAAGGTATATTTATGGCACTATGTGATTATCAGAAATGCTTGATATCTTAAAAGAAGATGAGATATTGGATGATGATGGTGGTTTCTGATTGTTAGTGTCCATGTCATCTGTACAAAATGTCCTATAGGGAATGTGCAATATGAAAAAGAAGCCAGCTGTAGACAATATTTTGCTATACAAATAACATGTATGCAGCCATATCTGTATGTACCATCAATGGAGGGGATGAAATGAGTTACCTATTGAAGAATTATTAAATTCAAGCCATCATATCCATTGCATGTTTCCCTACTAGCAGCTCTTGGGCAAAGGCTTTAAATTGTAGGCACATGCTATTGGTAGGTTAATATTAATATTATTAATAATAAATTGTGATTTCAACCACTGCTAGCAAAACGTAAAGGCAATTGAACACTTTTTTCAGCATTGCGTTTACATTTAAAGATAAAAGCAATTTGCAATTGGTTCTTGTTAAAAAAAAATTCCTCTATTTGGCTTCTACACTTTGGATGTAATACAATGGAATACATGGCGCTCAATCTCGCTCTGTCCGCAGTCATCCCTGTCTGTAGCGCCTCTCCTGAAAGTTAATCTAAACTCAAATACTATTTGATTTATTTGTACTTTATTAGCATTTTTAGATTTGAGCTTAGATTTACAAAAGTGATTGGGGCTATGAAGACAGTATAGGATTAAGCACCTTGCATTGTATTCTATCACATGCAAACTGTAGAAGCCAAGCAGAGAAACTTTTAATATAAAGAAAAACAATTGCAAATATCTCTTTAATTTGTAAAGGTACATTCAATGCAAAAAAAATGTTCAGATGTGTCCATAGCTTTTAGTGGGGATGCCTCGTGGAGTCACCCCTTGTTCATATACTCTTTTAGGGCACATAGCTTTTATAGAAGGGTCCCCTACTTAGGGAAATAGAGGATTTGACTATTTGTTTAAATAACCATATAATGCAACATGTCCCATGCTGATCACCAGGAGGTAGAGAAGCTAGAACCATTGAGATCAGCTGATTGCTGTGCCATCTTCCAATTACATATGGGTTGCCTTGATGAGTAGTGATGAGCAAACTTTTGAAAAGTTTGTCCAGTTCACTGAACTTTTTCAAAAAGTTTGGTTTGGTCTGAACTAGTTCAAACCGAACTAGAACTTCACCCAAATCCCTTTGCAGTGTTATACAGGGCTTTTATGGTTCATAGGGCGCATTGCACTAAATTTTTGATCTGATCTCAACAAGAGTTAATTGAAAATCACGTAGGAAAGTGTTGCATTAACATGGTTTAGCCCGTGATCTATGTTCAAATCTAGGTTTATTCTGATCCCTAAGTTTTGGCTGTTCAAACTATTTGAAGTTAGTTTAGCAGCCGAAATGCGAGATGGCAAACTCGGCTGAAAGCCTGAGAAGATTTTCCTGGGTGATGAAATTACACCAACATTTGCTGCTGGTAGCGGACATATTTTTATTAGCACTATGTATGCTGGGAAGATCACTTGACTACAGTAACCAATCACTGTGTGCGATACATTTCTTCTAGGATCAACCTTTGATCACAGATCAAATTAACTTCATTTTATAAATCTTATATCAGAAGGTGATGTTGCAACACTTATTCCTTAAACCAAGTTCAACAGCTAATCGCTATCTAACTAAACCTGGATCAACAGCATGGTTGGTGCAACCAGCCCGCAGACAGTGTTCAGTGTTCAGGGCTAGTGTTGAGTAAACCTAACCAGTAGAACACTGTTTTGAGTAGAATTTTGCTAAAAGCTTGGTTCAGGTTTGTGTTAAACTGAGCAATTAGCAAAGTTTGACCTGAAACAGAGTTCTACTGGTTTGGTTTGCTCAACACTATTAAATGAGGCAAAGTATGTAATCTATAGCAATTAGAGATGAGCGAGCATGCTCGTTTAAGGCCGATACTTGAGTGAGCATCGGTCTACTCAAGTAACTGATTACTTGTCCGAGCAAATGCGGGGGGCGGTGGGCGGGAGAGTGAGATGTCTCTCTTTCTCTCTCTCCCCCCCCCCCCCCCCCCACATTTGCTCGGATGAGCAATCAGTTACTGGAGAAGACTGATGCTCGCTCGAGTATCTGCCTTACACAAGCGTGCTTGCTCATCTCTAATAGCAATGTTAATAAAAGTGTATTCATATCTTTTTGGAAAAGCTGAATGGAGATATCAGGGTTCCTAGTTGGCAATGGTCAAAGAATTCTACAACCCACATCTGTCTAATACCATAGTGTTTGCCACAACTCAACAAGCCCTCCTATAAAGCAAGCTATGGGTACAACTACTGAAACGCCGGGGGATCAGCTGTTCGGAATGATGGGCAATACAGCGAATCCTCACATTTCTACTGTGGAGGGTACTGCAAGTAAAATGTAGCATTACATGACATCTAGTCAAGCTGACCATACAAGATCAGACATTTGGATGGAGGTTGTTGAGTTGGACAATTCCTTTAACAATATTGATTCTTAACATCAAATACAAGCTGGTTTTATGACCTGCGTAGAGTAAGATGGCTGTACAAATACAATAATGCTAGTCAATAGTTACATAAGACGATACAAAGGTGAAGGATAAGTGTGCCCCAGTAAAATTAGTCATACAACTGTCCAAAGAGTCACCATACCTGTGAGGAGCAGGGCTACAGATAGTAGCAAAGCTTTCATGCTTAGGCAGACCCTTCGATACGCCAATTAAGCAACCTGTAATAGATGTATAAAGATGATATAACTCACAGGTACTAAAACTAAATAGTATCAGGAGATTTATTTACTTTTCTAACGCACATAAGTAGTTTGGCATCTTATCATGTTCTTTATTGCTTTACTAGCAATAGGTTTGTTAGCAAATTAACCCTTGGTTAGGATCTGTTAGTACACTAATAAAGTTTCTCATTAGGGTGCGATTACATTATAGCTAGCGTGCAGCAGATTTTGTCTCAGATTTTAGTGTGGATCTGCGGCACATTTCACCCTTTCAATTAAATTAAATCAAATGATTGAAATGTGCTGCAGATCTGCACCAAAATCCACAGCAAATCAACATGTTAACACACCCTTAGGCTTTATTCCCTTGAGTGCATATATGCTGCGTTTTCACGCCCGGGCGCATATATGGTACCCATATGAAGCATTGATTTCCAATGTAGCAGTTCACATGGGCGAATATGTGGCACGTAAATATGCCGGCAGCACAAAAAAAAGAACATATACGCAGCCGGCACATATACGCTCAGCCAAAACATAGTTCTGCAACTGTGTTTTGGCTAATATACGCCGACGGGTCCTATAGACTCCCATGGGAGCTGGGAAAGAGGAGGGAGGGGAAGGCATTTTTGCAGCATCCAACGCTGTAAAAAGCTTACTAGTGCCTCTATATAGGCACTGGAAGGCATCCCAAGGATTTTGGCAGAGAGAGAGTTTTCCAGGGTGCAGCGTATTTTTTCCGCTAAAAACGCTGATTGTGATCGCGGAAAAAAGCCCATTTAGGCGCTTATATGGAGTAAAAACATGAAAACGCTGTCACTGTATATGCGCCCGTGGGAAAGAGCCCTTAGGGTAAGTGCACATGGGTTGGAATTAATATAAATCCACAAACAATATAAGCAAGTCCCCAGAAAAATCCACAACTTTTCTTCACATGTAATTTAACCCTTATGTTGAGTAATTTCAGTCTTAACATATGCAAATCTCTACACTGTGGGAAATAAACTACATATTCAGCTAAAGAGGTAACTTACAGTTTTGCGAACATCCAAGATGCAGTGTGAGCGGTCGTTGCTCAGTGACTGGCATATATAGTGATTCTATGACTGATGGGCACCTATCCAATCAGATTACTTAGACACGTTTAATACAAAGTTCAAAAATACCAATAGCACAGTACACGAGTGCAGAGTGAAGATTAAGAGGAGGGAGCAGGAGCAAAATCCATGAGATAAGGGGAGGATTCCACCTCAGGTAGTGGAGTGGTATCATCTTGAGATTCTTGACACATACACAGTCTACTTCTGCATTTCTTTAATGTAAAGTTTTGGGCTTATTTTTTTTCTTTTGTGTTCACCATGTGGGATAAATAATGTGTTCATCTTGGATTATGGATGCAATAATACTAAATATGTATTTTTTACAATTTTATTCTTTTACAATAGTTTTTTAAATAAGAAATTCAGCTTGCATTTATTTTCTACGTCTCAGTTGGGGACTTGAACATGCAAACTTCTGATCGATCATATAATACGTGGCCATAATTCCATTCCCTGTATATTCATAGCCACAGCAGGACTGTAGACCATTGTTGGGCCTCTGGCTGCCAAGACGACCTATCACCTCTCCAGTGATTTGCTCATTATGGGTGACTGATACAGTGACAAACAGAGTCCTCCTTTGTCAGTCTCTTAGATGCTGCAATCACAATTGACCATGACATCTGAGGGATTAAATGGCCAAGATCCAAAAAGAGAAACTTTGTTTCCCCAGACCCACATTAAAGACCTTTCACCCAGCCAATCAGCAACCAGTATTGATTAGGGGCAAACACACAGAAACAGCCTTTCTGCAGATGATTGTATTTTCCTTCTTTTAAAGAATTTGGTTCGGCTTATATCCCTAGTCATGTTGCAAGGCCTGATAAAAGGCCTGTCGGACATTGATTTATAGCAAGTCACCTTCCATGTGGAGGTACTTTTCCATCCACTATTTTCAAAGTGTGGAAGTCAGGGGCATCACTAGCATTCGAGATCCAGGGCATATACCTCAGACCTCCAGCCAAGTGCCATGAAACCCATCTGAGTGCCGCACTCAAGTGCAGGATGCTGATACAGTTGCTAACAATGGAAGACCAATCACTGAAGCCACACATGTGCATAAAAAAATACTACACCTACCCAAACCCTAAGTAGCACAGCATCTTCTTTCTTGCAGGTTAAAACAAAAAGAGAGTATAATACCAAACAATTAGTTTCTTAACCCCTTAGTGACCAGCCCATTGCCTTTTACATCCTGCCCAAGTGGGCTTTATTCTCTGAGGACGTAAAAACATGTGTCCTGCAAAGAATAAAGCCACGTGGGCTCTGGACGTCACAGCTCCATGCGGTCGGTGCCTGCAGGTAGCCGACAGCATGGAGCTGTCATCCTGGGCTGCGGGCAGTCCCCCCCCCCCCGGCAATGCAATTGGCGCTATCCAATGGAGAGCGCCGATCGCATAAAAGTTGAAAAAAGTTTTTAAAAAGTTAAAGATTCAGCTTCCCTCATGGATCAGATCCATGGGGCAGCTGAGATTACTCACCTCGGGCCGCCACACTGCTCCCCGCCGTCCTGGTCCTCCGGGCCTCGAAGCCGGCCTTCTGCGCATGCACGCCAGGCGGCATTACGTCAGTCGCATGCACAGAAGGCCCGGGAAATTTAAAATCTTCTGGCTCCCGGCTCCTGTAGGTAGCCGGGAGGCAGGAGTGTCAGCGGAGACAGCGGTGAGTGGTCCCCGATACCGCGATCGCCGTTATCCAATGGATAACGGCGATCGCGGAAAAGTGAAGAAAAGTGTAAAAAAGAAAAGTTTCACCTCCCCTCATGGATCGGATCCATGAAGGAAGGTGAAAATCCTCACCCCCACCCCCCACCCCCCTTCCTCTATGTCCTCCGGCCGGTCTCGGGACCAACCGCTGGTTTCTGCGCATGCGCAGATGTGGCGAGCATGTGCAGAAGGCCGGCGAGCCCAGCAAATTTAAAATCTCCCTGCACACAGCTGTCACAGATAGCCAAGTGCAGGGAGATATGACTGGGGACCACTGTATGCGGTTCCCAGTCACATGATCACCGTTATCCATCAGATAACGGTGATCATATAAAGTTAAAAAGTAAAAAAAAAAACGGGAATTTTTTCTTACCGATAATTCCCTTTCTGGAAGACATCATGACAGCATACGCTGGAGGTTGCTCACCTGCTGACCTGAAGGGACAGGAAGAGGCAGAGTATAAAAAGCACCTCCCCTCCACCAACACCAGTGCGTTCCAAATGACCACAGTGACCAGTTACTTAACCAGAAGGTGTGTTTTTATTGACATCACACACCTCAGAAAACAAAGTTAAAGCATACACATTACCTCATGTGTTGGACAAACTAGGGTAACCATGTTGGTAAGGGGGGGAAAAAAGCCTGTATGCTGTCATGATGTCTTCCAGAAAGGGAATTATCGGTAAGAAAAAATTCCCGTTTTCCCCATGACATCATGACAGCATACGCTGGAGGAATACCAAATAAGTGGCATGGGCTTTTTAGGGAGGGATTACGGCTTGGAGCACCTTCCTACCGAAGGATGCGTCCTGACTATATTTAAAGTCCAGCCTATAATGTTTGATGAAAGTATGGCCTGAAGTCCATGTGGCTGCGTTACAGATTTGCTCAATCGATGCGTGCGCTCTCTCCGCCCAAGAGGATGCCACCGCTCTCGTTGAGTGGGCCTTCAATCCTTCTGGAGGGGGGATGCCCTTGGCCTTGTAAGCCTCCTGGATGGCTCTCCTGAGCCACCTGGCGATCGCATCTTTAGAAGCGGCCTTTCCTTTGGCCTGCCCCTGAAATTGAACGAAAAGTTTGTCAGACTTCCTGAAACTTTCTGTTGCCTCGAGGTATGCTAGTACCGCTCTTTTGACGTCTATATTATGGAGCTTTTGTTCTTTTGCATTTTTGAAATTTTGGCAAAAGGCTGGAATAACTATTGGTTGGCCCCTGTGGAAATCTGACAATACTTTAGGCTGGAAGGATGGGTCTAAAGAAAAAACTATTTTGTCCGGGTGGATAGTCATATATGGGGCCCTTCGTGAGAGGGCCTGGATTTCCCCCACGCGTCTGGCTGACGTAACTGCCACAAGCAGGGCTACCTTGTATGTCAGCCAGGCGATGGATAGATCCGTAATCGGTTCAAATGGGGGGTCGCATAAGGCCTGAAGGACTATGGTTAGATCCCAGGGTGGTGCCGTGGCCCGTGTGAATGGATGTAATCTGCTCGCCCCTCTAAGAAATCTCCTAATCCACCTGTGCTCCGCTAGCGCGAGATCGAAGAATGCCCCCAAGGCCGCAATTTGGACTTTGAGCGTATTTGGACTCAAACCTTTATCCAGGCCCGCCTGGAGAAAATCTAAGATTTTCCGGACGTCTGGCTGATCCAGCTGCTGGATGTCCTGGCCTAACCACTCCGAAAATTTTTTCCAGACTTTGGAGTAGATTTTGTGTGTCGAGGGTTTAAGGCTCTCGCTAATGGTGGAAATAACCTTAGGGGAAAGACCCTTTCCTAGGAACTTTACCCGCTCAAGCTCCAGGCCGTAAGCCTGAACTTGTGAACTTCCGGGTAAAGAAGAGGGCCCTGCGACAGTAGGTCCGGTCTTGTTGGAAGGTGGAAGGGCTCTCCCACTGACAGGGATCTCAGGAGGGGGAACCACGGTCTTTTGGGCCAATATGGTGCTACAAAAATTACTGTTAGGGTTGACTGCAGTAATTTCCTTAGCAGAAGCGGGATTAGTGGTAGAGGGGGAAAGGCATACGCTAGGTCCCAATCCCAGGGGTGAGAGAGAGCGTCCGTGCCCAGGGCCTGTTTCTCTGCGCCTCTGGAAAAGAAAAGCCGGCATTTGGTGTTTGCGCTTGACGCAAAGAGGTCTACTTCTGGTACCCCCCACTTCTCCACAAGAAGGCTGAACACCTCTGGATGGAGTTCCCACTCTCCTGGGTCCACTTTCCTTCTGCTTAAAAAGTCCGCGGCTGAGTTCTCGGCTCCTCTTATATGAAAGGCCGATAGGGACTTTGTTGTGCCTTCCGCCCATTGAAGGATCCGCCCCGCCAGTCGTTGTAGTGGAGGATTCCTGGTGGTACCCTGGTGGCCAATGAGTGATACTGTTGTCATATTGTCTGAGAAGATCCTCACATGTTTCGCCACTAATCGTGTTTGCAGGCTACGCAGGGATTTCCATACAGCTTTAAGCTCCCTAAAGTTCGATGAGCTAGCTTTCTCGTGAACGTCCCAGGCCCCCTGTACATAACCGCCTTCAAAGTGGGCCCCCCACCCTTTGGCGCTGGCATCGGTCGTGATTATTACGGCCGGGTCCAAATTCCAATCGGATGCCTGAGACAGGTTGTCCGACGACACCCACCAACGGAGTGAAGCTCTGGCTTCCGCAGAAATAGGGATTGTCTGATCAAGCGAAGCCTGCAACTTGTCCCAATTCTGGAGAATTAGTGACTGGAGTCCGCGACTGTGGAATTGGGCCCAGGGGACCACGCCGATGCACGAAGTCATTAGTCCCAGGATCCGCATTGCGTCTCTTATCGTTACCCTATGTTTTTTATATAGGTTGGAACATTCCTCTATGATAAGATGTTTTCTTAGGGGAGGAAGGGACGAATTTTGTAGACTGGAATCCAGGATGACACCCAGGAATTTCTTCCTGGTTTCTGGCTCCATGTTGGATTTTGATTCGTTAACAATCCAGCCAAGCTCCTTAAATAATTGCAATGTGGACTCCAAGTGTGATCTCAGAGCAGACGGGGAATCTGCCACCAACAGGAAGTCGTCTAAGTAGGGGATGATCATGACACCCTGATTTCGTAAGAAGGCCACCATTTCCATCACGACCTTGGAAAAAATTCGCGGAGCCGAGGAGATTCCAAATGGTAGGCAGACGAACTGGAAGTGGCGGATTTCCCCCTCCACCCTCAGCGCAAACCTCAGAAATTTTTGTGAGTTGGCGTAAATAGGGATACGAAAATAGGCATCCTTAAGGTCTATTGTAGCCATTACGTTATCCCTGGCAATTAAAGGAGTTGCAGTTCTAATGGTTTCCATTTTGAATCTCCTATATTCAATGAATTTATTCAGTTGTTTTAAATTGATAATGGTGCGGTGGGAGCCGTCTGGTTTGGGAACCAGAAAGAGGGGGGAATAGAAACCTTTTCCCTGTTCCTTCTTAGGGACTGGGATAATTGCGCCGAGACCCTGCAGGTTCCGTACGCCCTCCAACAGAGCCTGTTCTAGGCCTGGAGACTGGGTTGGGGTTATCATAAACCTGTCCGGGGGGCGGGATAGTAGCTCGATCCTGTACCCCTCCGCCACTAGGTGCAGTACCCACTCATTAGTTGTAATACTACGCCAGCTATTGGCACAGCGAGTCAGTCTACCCCCTACCGGGCCCGAAAGTATGGGCTGAGGGACAAAAGTTAAAGTCTTACCCCTTCCGCCCTTTGGATAAGACCATCTTCCGGTCTTTCCCTTCCCGGCGTACGTAGACGAGGGATGAGGGGTGAAGGGTCTCTTGGGTGGTCTGGTGGCAGGCAGTCCGTGACTCTTGTCAGCTGCTTTCTCCAGCAGACGATCCAGGTCTGGTCCGAATATACGCCCGCCCCGGAACGGTAGGGTACATAGCCTATTTTTGGACGCTGCGTCCCCTGACCACTCTTTCACCCACACTGCCCTTCTGGCGGTGTTCGATAGGGCTGCCATGCGGGCTCCGAGGCGGACTGTTTCCATCGAAGCATCTGCCAGGAACCCTGTTGCCATTCGCAGCAGAGGGATGCCGCTTGCGAACTCCTCCCTAGGGGCTTTTTGGTCGACTAGGGCTGCGAATTGGTCCAACCAGATTGCCATGGAACGAGCCACGGAAGTGGCCGCGATGTTAGCTTTCATGATGAGACCATGAAGTAGACCAGGCTTTACGCATGGATGTGTCCACCTTATGGTCCAACGGGTACTTTAAGTGGGACGTATCCTCAAAGGGCAATCCGGACTTTCTGGATACCATGGCAATTGCAGTATCGACTTTAGGTATCTCGTCCAAAAAGGACACTTCATCTCCCGGAAATAACAGGCGTTCTTTAAATTCCCTGGGGATTAGCGGAGCCTGATCCACGCTCTCCCACTCATTTAGAATCAGCTGCTTGAGTGTGGCGTTTACGGGGAATGAAGATTTTTGTTGCGGGAGTAACCCCGCGAACATATCCTCCTGGACTGTGCGGGGTTGCTGCACATCTTCCTCCACCTGCATGGTCCTGCGTACTGCTTTTAGCAGTTGATCCATGTCCGCGGTAGAGAAAAGATATTTCTTGTCCTCCTGCGTCACTTCCCCGTCAAAATCCACATTTTCCGCTATGTCGGAGTCAGACTCAGACACCGCCGGAACCGACCTGCGTGTAACCCCGGAAGGCCCAGGTTGGAGGTCTGAGAGGGAGGACTGCACTTCTTCTCGGACAACTGACCGAAATTCGGCCATAAGGGAAGTTTTTTCCTCCTGCATAATTTTCGCGGAGCAGGTAGCGCATAACGTTTTGGTGCAGGAGTCGTCAAGTTTGGTTAGACATACTGGACATTTTTTACTCCTGCGTCTAGCCTCCCTCGGTTTTTGAGTATCCCTGTCCTGTAAGACAAGGGAAACTCTGTTAGTCGGGAAGTGTATGTAGTGCAGGTGTAGGTTGGTCCACTGGACCACTTACAGTTAGGAGGGTCTCTGGGTCCTCTCTGGTCGACATCTTGCGCCTTGCAGGAACGCTTCCTGTGCTTAGGATCGTTCCTTAGCGTGGAGAAACACCACCAGCTGATGCAGGGGCAGCAGATTTTTGAATTTGGCGCCGGCCGCGCCAGGCCACGCCCCCTTTGCGGAGCGTCTGACGTCACCGCGCTGTATCCGAAGCCACGCCCCCTGGAGCGCTCCTGTCGGCCCTGGACCCGGAGATGGCGGCCGCCGCCGTAATGACGGCCGCAGTGGTGCCGGCAGCCCGTACTTGGACCCCGGCCCACCGGAGATGGCGGCCGCCGCCCGAAATGACGGCCGCAGTGGTGCCGGCAACCCGTACTTGGGCCCCGGCCCACGCAGTCCCCGGAAAGCTCCCAGATGGGGTCCTTCCCACTGGGTTTGCCGGGGCTGCCCGAAAGATCCACGCCGCCGCTTCGCCGGTAAGTCCTCCTCCGGCATGGGACAGCGTTGCTGGAGTTCTGCCGCTGCTGTCCTGAAGGGACAGGAAAAACACTGGTGTTGGTGGAGGGGAGGTGCTTTTTATACTCTGCCTCTTCCTGTCCCTTCAGGTCAGCAGGTGAGCAACCTCCAGCGTATGCTGTCATGATGTCATGGGGAAAAAGTTTAAAAAGTTAAAGTTTCATCTTCCTTTACGGGGGACTTGTGATCCGCTCTTTTACGACCCTAGCAATGCCCCCGTTGGAGATGAAACCAACCACAAAAATTGCCGTGTGATTAGGTACCAAACTAGGCTGCATACTTGAGGAGTTAAAGAGTTGCTATTATTATGCTAATAGAAAATACCTACATTTAGCATTAATTAATTTAGCAGTTGAAGCTCCATTCGTCATATTCACATATTCATTTTTCAGAATCCCGTGTTCCATGGTGTAAAAATTCTGGCTGCCTCTAGATGGCGCTTGGTGAAAAAATATTTCTGCTGGTCCCATAAAACTGCAATTCACAGTTCAGCGATGTCCCCGGGAGATAAGATTATTTCCAAGGGTTATAAAATGCAACATCTGTCTGTTTGTTCATTTACAACATGGAGAACCGCTGGTCTGATTTTCATGCAGTTTTCCCTTATCATGTTCAATTCAATTTGTGCTGCAGATCTGCATCAGAATCCGCAACAAAATCTACTCCAAATTAGCTGTGTGTGAACGCACTCTTAGAGACAATGTCACATGACTCAACCGGTCCTCAAGGAATAAGGCCTTATGTCCACGGGCGGGTCTGATTCTGTGGGCGGAAGCCCCCAGCGGAATCCCACCCTGCCCGTGGCAAGAGAACATTATAGATCTTCTGCGTGGGTGTGCGGGTCTTCCGTCTTCTCCTCTGTGGATGTGGCTGGGCGCGCCGCAGACAGGTGCAACAGGACGGACTTCACATCTTTTCAGTTGGAGCACAAGTCAGGAATCAGTGAGTGTTTGGAGTGCCCATTAGGTTCAGGTTGAGAGGGTTCTACGAACAAGAGACTGTCCATTTGCTCTCTTTTAAGAATCCACCGTCAGATAACTGAGACTGACGGCAATTGTGTTGATGGAATGGAGTGTTAACAAGGTGGTTGGCAACTCTAATGGGAAAAATGGTCCAGATCCGTTGTTACCTAAGACTGTTGCAGCTTGTAAAGAGAAAACCAATGTTATCCATGTTAAGTAAACCATGTACCTCCGTTTCAACCAATGAATGGATTATTGACTCTTTATTTGATTCGGTTATTTCACAACTCTAAGAGGAACTGGCATCACGTGAACACTCTAAATTAAGCGGTTACCGCGATTTCTGTTATTTTACCACTGTGCGCTACCATGCTGTGCCATGCCCAAATACTCCAGGGAGGGATGGTAGAGCTGCCGTTGACAAAACCATCTTAATCCCCGCTGTCTCCTCCAGAAGGCCTCCGCTCGGCTGCCATAACTGCAGAGGGTGGAATAGATCAGAAGTGACCACCCCTATGTTAACTTTGCCAGCATTCTGTTGTCATTTCAGGAATCATTCACTAGAAACCGCTTTTTTATGCTTAAAAATATTGTGTTGCATTTTTTAGTCCATACCACTGGAGGCTGCTATTTTCACTTAAACTTGCTCTTAACTAAGAGGGCCAATAGTACTTCTTACAGAAGTCATCTTGCTTCCTGTTTGGGGCTACTTAAAGGGGTATTTTGTAGAGGGGGTGTTTTGTCCAGTTTTCACCCGCTTCCCAGGGATCCCCACCAATTCCTAAAAATGGGGGTTTCTATTTCCCCCCTTCTGCTCATGGTTGTATCGCTGTTCCAACTGTTGGCATGGCACATTAAATTGATCACTGGCTACTCATGTGCACTGCCGCTCCATTCATGTCAATGGGGCTGACAGAAATAGCGAGTGCTATAGCCAAGTATACTCACTGCACTACATACAGATATTAGACAATGGGCATCTCTGCCATCCTACATGTCCATATAATAAACTGGCCAGTTTATGTATTTATATAGATGCATAGGCTGGCTGAGATAACATTGAGGTGTACTGGAAGGCAACCCAGTGTCTTCCCTGATAGGCAGGGTACTGAGAGGCTCCCCTGGGCAGAAACAGCCAAAGGAAAAGGCCAAGCAGCAGAATACTTTTCGCCACAGATTGCTTTCCACAAGGAACCTTCTTAGGGATGAGGTCAGACGAAAAGCACGCTGACATTCAGTTTTACTACAAATCGATAATTTTCTAATTGACTGTTAATATACACATGGTTTTTTCGCCATTCCCGCAAAACCACATAGACATTAAAAATCAAGTTAAAAACCGTGGCTTTGCAATAAAAATGCACATCAATGTACTTTTTGCCCATGATTTGGCCATTACTTATGACCTCACTCTTCACAGAATATGCTATTAATGCCAACTTGCATTAATAACGCTGTGACCAATCAGAAGCAGCACTCAGCCATTCAGGGGTTGCCTTCATACCGCTCGGCAGCAGCGCCACCCCCATTGAAAGCAATGTGATAGCATCGCGCTCCTCTGCCACAGCTGTGACAGAGGATTCTTTCATTCCTGCAGGGAGTCCTATCATCACTGAACACTGTGACAGTGCTGTCAGTGTTCAGTGATGTGGGGACCTTCGTGGAGCAGCTGCTCCAGTGAACGGACAAAGTTTCATGCGCTGCGCATATAAAACTTTGCCCATTCACATGTTTTCCGCGTATGTGAGGAGTGCATTTTTTCTCTGACCAAGGCCTTAATCTAAAATGCACAGAAGCGTCCACCTTCTATTGCTTTCCATGACTCTCTTCCATTTTTCTTCACCTGCACAGCGGCCACAGCACAGAGTTTACATGCCCCTCAGTTTCTGCTGGCCTTCCCCGCCTCTCTGGGCCTCCCTTCCATCATTTTAGGTAGTTCTGGCCACTCTTCAGCATGAGGAGATGGCTGCTGTCACCGACCTTTTAAGACAGTCTCCACCATTTCAATGACTGTCTTATACTGTTTTTCTTGCTGCGTCACACCTCACTTTATATATGTCAAAATGGCACCTGCTTAGCACCTAGAACGCCCTCCTCTGGGGACTGGGCTTAGCCTCTTACATGAGGCCAGATCATCTGGGTGGTGACACCAGTCCCATCAATGCCCACGTCACAGAGAAAATGGAGCCTCGGTTTTCTGGCACTTACGGTACCTGACACCCTCTCCTCCTGCCCGCATCACAGGCAGGGGGCAAAGCACCTGGCAGAGTAATTTGGCTGCTTGTCACCTCCTTACACTCAGAATACTGGTACTTAGAGTATTGATATAGGTTATTTGCTTAAAGGACAATTACAGTTAAGTAAGATAAAGTGTTTAAAGGATAATTGCTTAAAGGGGTCCTGTCATTAAAAAAAAAAATTCTATACTTACCTATTCCTCCCCCGTCAGTCTAGTTTTCTGATCTTCACCTCCCCTATCTTCTCCTGTCTCCTGCAGTCCAGGGAAGGGGGTCACTTCACCTTCAGCTGCCTGATTCTTCTGCTTCCTGTGAGGTTACGTACATTCACAGGCAGTCTTCTTCCTGCTGGCTATTGTAAGTGACTCATGTTGCTCATGTGAGCTGTCTCTGCAATAGATCAGCATTCCTTCTTAGGCAGTGAACTCCACCGCGCAAGACCGTGACCTTCACTGACCCGGCCAGAAGGAATGTGAGGAATACCGGCTTCATAACAAGATGGCCAGCGTGCGGTGAGGTGACCTGGGACACTGCAGAAGCTTGACGGGAAAGTATAGAATTTTTTTTTTATGACAAAGCCCCTTTAAGTTAACTTTTTTTGTTCTGAGTTGGAAAGTAAATAGTGAAATGTAAATGTTAAACTACTGTGCCCTCCTATGGAGAGAAGTCGAACTTTATTGTTATGCAGAGTCAAGGTATTTAACCCTTTTGTGGAGGGCTGAAATGTAATTAATATTTTTTCTATTTAGTCAAAGTTTATGTGGCTGCATTGAACTGCTTCTACCTCCATCCTCAGAGAGTTAAAATGTGTTTGTGGTGATGGACTATAAGATGCACCAAAATAACAACATACACCAAAATGTATGCTAAACCTTGACACGCTAGAACTAGGCATGCTCTATAAACACTTGTCGATTGGCTGAGGCTGAGATGTAAAAAGACAATTCCTGCTGCACCACAGGGAGAGCTCAGGGTGCTACCAGCTGAGCAGGAGGTGCTGCCAGGGAGCTGCTGGAGACTGCAGGGAGTGGCAGTGAAGAGGACAGGACACAAAAGAAGAGGAGGATGCTGATAGAGAGCAAGCACAAGGAAGATAAAGGAGAGTTGAGCTAAGCTGAGCACCAAGCAGTAAGGAGGGCATGGAGAACCTTTCCCCGAGCGGGCGAAGGAGGATTCTGTGGCTCTCAGTGGGGAGGAGCTTACCAAAATTGACCAGGACACAAACAGAGGAGACTGGAAAGTTTGTCTGCAACGATTTGTAAGTGAGGTAGGTCTCAGAAAAGCAGCTAAGTCTGCACACAGTGGAGAGGATTAAAAGGTCAACTGCATATTCATTACTATTGTATCATTGGACATTTCTACATTTCCTTTGCTTTAAATAAATATTGTATATTTTAGAGACTCCTTCTGCTGCATCGTATCCTCACTCGTGCATCACAAAACTTCACCAATAGAAATAGCTCACTGTGGCAAGTTGGGGTTACTTGCCCGGGATCTCCTGCTTACTTTAGCCTGCCCAGGGGTGGCAGCATCACAATGATATCCAGAAACACAAGGTAAAGTCCAAATGCCGCTTCCTCCGGCATTTATTTAAGCATAGCAGGGTTTTCAGCATACATACAGTCCAGCATGTCATATAAAACTTCACACTGTTGTCAGTCACAGTGCACACAGCAACGCAAACCGCTTCCTTCAGCGGTTCAGGAAGGTGAATTCGCCTCAACAGGCGATGACCGAGGGCCGACTACCCCTTGTCCGCTCCGTGTTTCCGGGTCCCTCACAGACCAGCATCAGGTCTACATAGACCTCAGGCCCCAAAGGACTGAAGCTCCACAGCTTCAAGGACCCTGAGTTTGTGAGGGAGGGGAAATTTAAACTGTGTAGCCGCACCCTTGCAGGTGCAGGCTAACTAAATCAAACACAGTGACTGTGCTCAGAGGCCCTCTACAGGCCACTCTTGCTACTGCACTGTCACATCACTCACACGGCAGTATGTCACCCATGTATTATGCATGTATTTTTCACACACGTAATATGCAGTGCTTAAAGCCCATTCTTTCTATTGGGTTACTAATTATCTACTTAGGTCCCAATTCAGTCTTAGAGCTCCTTCAGATGACGGTTCGCCCATATATGCTCACAGCAGCGTATTTGCGCGTAAATGATGTTTCAAGCGCATAGCAGATATGAAAGACTCTGGGAGCGATTAAGCTGCAGTTCTCTGCAGGGGCACAGGCCCGCATCCTGCAGCGAGAATTCTCGCAGGGGGATTCAACCCAGCCGTCTGCAGGCAGCCGAAAACAGAATAAGGGCTTTTACCCACTAGCGTTTACCACTGGGTAAAAGCCCTTATTCTGTTTTTGGTAAGTCTAGTGTTGGGTAAAAAACGTTTTCCCTTTATTAAACAATCTAGACAGACATGGAGGAACAGGAAGCATGTGCCTGTATATTGGAATCACTGGGTTCTATTCTCTGTGTTTGGCGTGCACAGATTTTGCATTTGCAAATGCAACAGGCCAGACCTAGGAGGGGTTTACCATCGAGGGAAATTAAGATGGTAGTCACGGTGTCTCTGCTGCTCCTCCTGACAAGGTGGTATAGGTGGTCTGGACCAGAGGCGTAACTTGAAGCTCCCCGGCCCCGATGCAAAAGTTGTAACAGAGCCCCCAACAATAATGCTTTACTCATAGTACTAGGTTCCCTATATGGAGAAGAGAGGCCTTATGGGCCCCCTAAGACTCCTGGGCCCCAGTGCAACCGCATCCCCTATAGTCACGCCACTGGTCTGGACGTGATGCTGCACAGTGGCAAAATTCATCAGTTGTCACTGCATGCTGCCCGCGGGGTCGGGCAGGGTAAGACAGTGATACCCCAGTGGGATGCTACCCGTGGAGTCGGGTAGAGGAAGATGTTGTTGTGCCGTGATGCCAGTTCGTGTATGGGTAGGGACTAGAGATGAGCAAGTATACTCGCTAAGGGCAATTGCTCGAGCGAGCATTGACCTTAGCGAGTACTTGCCCGCTCAGGAGCAAAGATTTGGCTGCCGGTGGCGGACGGGGAGCTGCGGGGGAGAGCGGGGGGGAACAGAAGGGAGATCTCCCTCTCTCCCCCCCCCCCCCCCGCTCCCCCCTGCTGACTGCCGCAACTCTCCTGTCACCCGCGCCGGCATCCGAACCTTCTCTGCCGAGTTGGGAGATACTCGCTAAGGACAATGCTTGATCGAGCAATTGTCCTTAGCGATTATGCTCGCTCATCTCTAGTAGGGACTCATTCCGAACAAAATTGTAATTATACAACCTCTGTCCTGCCTGGAATGCTTAGTGTGGAACCTCAGATGTTGATGATGGAATAGATGGTGGGAAGTGACGCCAGGAGTCGGGTCATACAGTAAACCAAAACTGTTTATTCTTCAAGAGCACTTGAGAGATAAACTTGACTTGTTGCTTACACTTCACATGTAGAAACGGTTACAGCTACAGGCATTCAGTAATTCTCCACATCCTCAGGGGCTTGATACAGGGAAATACATGTACCCTCTGTGAGCTGCCTTTAATCTCTGTTCCCTGGCTGGGCCTGACTCTGACCGACTTGCTTTCCTTTCTGCTTGGTGCCTAGGAATGGCTGACTTAGATCTCGTTCTATTCTCCTCTTCCCTCTCTCCTCTGTTACTAAAACATTCTTGCTCTTGAATACTCACACTTTAGATGTTCAATTTCCCACCGTACAGGTTTTCGCATAAAAGTTGAAAAAAGTTTTTAAAAAGTTAAAGATTCAGCTTCCCTCATGGATCAGATTCATGGGGGCAGCTAAGATTACTCACCCCCGGCCGCCACACTGCTCCCCGCGGGCCTCGAAGCCGGCCTTCTGCGCATGCACGCCAGGCGGCATTACGTCAGTCGCATGCACAGAAGGCCCGGGAAATTTAAAATCTTCTGGCTCCCGGCTCCTGTAGGTAGCCGGGAGGCAGGAGATGTCAGCGGAGACAGCGGTGAGTGGTGATTTATAGCAAGTCACCTTCCATGTGGAGGTACTTTTCCATCCACTATTTTCAAAGTGTGGAAGTCAGGGGCATCACTAGCATTCGAGATCCAGGGCATATACCTCAGACCTCCAGCCAAGTGCCATGAAACCCATGTGAGTGCCGCACTCAACTGCAGGATGCTGATACAGTTGCTAACAATGGAAGACCAATCACTGAAGCCACACATGTGCATAAAAAAATACTACACCTACCCAAACCCTAAGTAGCACAGCATCTTCTTTCTTGCAGGTTAAAACAAAAAGAGAGTATAATACCAAACAATTAGTTTCTTAACCCCTTAGTGACCAGCCCATTGCCTTTTACGTCCTGCCCAAGTGGGCTTTATTCTCTGAGGACGTAAAAACATGTGTCCTGCAAAGAATAAAGCCACGTGGGCTCTGGACGTCACAGCTCCATGCGGTCGGTGCCCGCAGGTTCCCAGTCACATGATCACCGTTATCCATCAGATAACGGTGATCATATAAAGTTAAAAAGTAAAAAAAAAAGTTTAAAAAGTTAAAGTTTCATCTTCCCTTAAGGGGGACTTGTGAACCGATCTTTTACGACCCTAGCAATGCCCCCGTTGGAGATGAAACCAACCACAAAAATTGCCGTGTGATTAGGTACCAAACTAGGCTGCATACTTGAGGAGTTAAAGAGTTGCTATTATTATGCTAATAGAAAATACCTACATTTAGCATTAATTCATTTAGCAGTTGAAGCTCCATTCGTCATATTCACATATTCATTTTTTAGAATCCCATGTTCCATGGTGTAAAAATTCTGGCTGCCTCTAGATGGCGCTTGGTGAAAAAAGATTTCTGCTGGTCCCATAAAACTGCAATTCACAGTTCAGCGGTCCCCGGGAGATAAGATTATTTCTAAGGGTTATAAAACGCAACATCTGTCTGTTTGTTCATTTACAACATGGAGAACCGCTGGTCTGATTTTCATGCAGTTTTCCTTATCATGTTCAATTCAATTAAAAGGGTGAAATGTGCTGCAGATCTGCATCAGAATCCGCAACAAAATCTACTCCAAATTAGCTGTGTGTGAACGCACTCTTAGAGACAATGTCACGTGACTCAACAGGTCCTCAAGGAATAAGGCCTTATGCCCACGGGCGGGTCGGATTCTGTGGGCGGAAGCCCCCAGCGGAATCCCACCCTGCCCGTGGCAAGAGAACATTATAGATCTTCTGCGTGGGTGTGCGGGTCTTCCGTCTTCTCCTCTGTGGATGTGGCTGGGCGCGCCGCAGACAGGTGCAACGGGACGGACTTCACATCTTTTCAGTTGGAGCACAAGTCAGGAATCAGTAAATGTGTTTGGAGTGCCCATTAGGTTCAGGTTGAGAGGGTTCTACGAACAAGAGACTGTCCATTTGCTCTCTTTTAAGAATCCACCGTCAGATAACTGAGACTGACGGCAATTGTGTTGATGGAATGGAGTGTTAACAAGGTGGTTGGCAACTCTAATGGGAAAAAGGGTCCAGATCCGTTGTTACCTAAGACTGTTGCAGCTTGTAAAGAGAAAACCAATGTTATCCATGTTAAGTAAATCATGTACCTCCGTTTCAACCAATGAATGGATTATTGACTCTTTATTTGATTCGGTTATTTCACAACTCTAAGAGGAACTGGCATCACGTGAACACTCTAAATTAAGCGGTTACCACGATTTCTGTTATTTTACCACTGTGCGCTACCATGCTGTGCCATGTCTAAATACTCCAGGGAGGGATGGTAGAGCTGCCGTTGACAAAACCATCTTAATCCCCGCTGTCTCCTCCAGAAGGCCTCCGCTCGGCTGCCAAAACTGCAGAGGGTGGAAGAGATCAGAAGTGACCACCCCTATGTTAACTCTGCCAGCATTCTGTTATTTCAGGAATCATTTACTAGAAACCGCTTTTTTATACTTAAAAATATTGTGTTGCATTTTTTAGTCCATACCACTGGAGGCTGCTATTTACACTTAAACTTGCTCTTAACCAAGATGGCCAATAGTACCTCTTACAGAAGTCATCTTGCTTCCTGTTTGGGGCTACTTAAAGGGGTATTTTGTAGAGGGGGCATTTTGTCCAGTTTTCACCCACTTCCCAGGGATCCCCACCAATTCCTAAAAATGGGTGTTTCTATTTCCCCCCTTCTGCTCCCTGTTGGATCGCTGTTCCGACTGTTGGCATGGCACATTAAATTGATCACTGGCTACTCATGTGCACTGCCGCTCCATTCATGTCAATGGGGCTGACAGAAATAGCGAGTGCTATAGCCAAGTATACTCACTGCACTACATACAGATATTAGACAAGGGGCATCTCTGCCATACTACATGTCCATATAATAAACTGACCAGTTTATGTATTTATATAGATGCATAGGCTGGCTGAGATAACATTGAGGTGTACTGGAAGGCAACCCAGTGTCTTCCCTGATAGGCAGGGTACCGAGAGGCTCCCCTGGGCAGAAACAGCCAAAGGAAAAGGCCAAGCAGCAGAATACTTTTCGCCACAGATTGCTTTCCACAAGGAACCTTCTTAGGGATGAGGTCAGACGAAAAGCACGCTGACATTCAGTTTTACTACAAATCGATAATTTTCTAATTGACTGTTAATATACACATGGTTTTTTCGCCATTCCCGCAAAACCACATAGACATTAAAAATCAAATTAAAAACCGTGGCTTTGCAATAAAAATGCACATCAATGTACTTTTTACCCATGATTTGGCCATTACTTGTGACCTCACTCTTCACAGAATATGCTATTAATGCCAACTTGCATTAATAACGCTGTGACCAATCAGAAGCAGCACTCAGCCATTCAGGGGTTGCCTTCATACCGCTCGGCAGCAGCGCCACCCCCATTGAAAGCAATGTGATAGCATCGCGCTCCTCTGCCACAGCTGTGACAGAGGATTCTTTCATTCCTGCAGGCAGTCCTATCATCACTGAACACTGTGACAGTGCTGTCAGTGTTCAGTGATGTGGGGACCTTCGTGGAGCAGCTGCTCCAGTGAACGGACAAAGTTTCATGCGCTGCGCATATAAAACTTTGCCCATTCACATGTTTTCCGCGTATGTGAGGAGTGCATTTTTTCTCTGACCAAGGCCTTAATCTAAAATGCACAGAAGCGTCCACCTTCTATTGCTTTCCATGACTCTCTTCCATTTTTCTTCACCTGCACAGCGGCCACAGCACAGAGTTTACATGCCCCTCAGTTTCTGCTGGCCTTCCCCTCCTCTCTGGGCCTCCCTTCCATCATTTTAGGTAGTTCTGGCCACTCTTCAGCATGAGGAGATGGCTGCTGTCACCGACCTTTTAAGACAGTTTCCACCATTTCAATGACTGTCTTATACTGTTTTTCTTGCTGCGTCACACCTCACTTTATATATGTCAAAATGGCGCCTGCTTAGCACCTAGAACGCCCTCCTCTGGGGACTGGGCTTAGCCTCTTACATTGTTGCTTACATGAGGCCAGATCTTCTGGGTGGTGACACCAGTCCCATCAATGCCCACGTCACAGAGAAAATGGAGCCTCGGTTTTCTGGCACTTACGGTACCTGACACCCTCTCCTCCTGCCCGCATCACAGGCAGGGGGCAAAGCACCTGGCAGAGTAATTTGGCTGCTTGTCACCTCCTTACACTCAGAATACTGGTAGTTAGAGTATTGATATAGGTTATTTGCTTAAAGGACAATTACAGTTAAGTAAGATAAAGTGTTAAAAGGATAATTGCTTAAAGGGGTCCTGTCATTAAAAAAAAAAATTCTATACCTACCCATTCCTCCCCCGTCAGTCTAGTTTTCTGATCTTCACCTCCCCTATCTTCTCCTGTCTCCTGCAGTCCAGGGAAGGGGGTCACTTCACCTTCAGCTGCCTGATTCTTCTGCTTCCTGTGAGGTTACGTACATTCACAGGCAGTCTTCTTCCTGCTGGCTATTGTAAGTGACTCATGTTGCTCATGTGAGCTGTCTCTGCAATAGATCAGCATTCCTTCTTAGGCAGTGAACTCCACCGCGCAAGACCGTGACCTTCACTGACCCGGCCGGAAGGAATGTGAGGAATACCGGCTTCATAACAAGATGGCCAGCGTGCGGTGAGGTGACCTGGGACACCGAAGCAGAAGCTTGACGGGAAAGTATAGAATTTTTTTTTTATGAAAAAGCCCCTTTAAGTTAACTAAAGGGGGGTCATCGTTATTCTAAATGCAAAGCAATACCTCTGCCATTACTACTGAACTTTACAGTTCACTTTCAACGTTACCAAAAAGCTAAAGTGAAATATACAGAGGTCAGCGTAGCGCTCCTGTGGTCATATATAGTGAGATATAAGATATTAAATGAGGACTTACCCGGTACTGCGCAGGGTCTTATGCCAAGACAGGCCCTGCCAGCACCTCTCGGTCCAAAATCGCCTTAAAATTTTTGATGAAGATTCTTCCTCCACATCCACAGATTGGGAGAGCTGCAGGGTTCCTTGAGTGCCCCAAGGAGGAGACCCAATAATTTCAGGAAAATGGTAGAAAGAAAAATGACCCCAGCGCTCGCTGGAGAAAAATTCCAATATGTATGGAAATAACTAGTTTATTTTGCAACGCGTTTCAGCCACTGCACGTGGCCTTTTTCAAGCATAAAAGTCATTCATACGCAAACAGTATATATAAGTAAAACAAAACTTACAATGAAGAAGTTCATAGGTGCCTGCTGTAGCTGTGCATGTGTCCTCAGGCAGTGGCCATTTTGGAGGCGGGGACAGCTGTGAATTACACACCCCCTCATAAAACTTTTGTTCCATAAGCAGAGATTCATATATATATCCCCCTATCACTAGAGGATGATCCCTCTCCAACATAGATACCCTCATAGGGTGCAAGTTTGTAATATAATCATATAATAAACATTAGCAGTATAGCTAAAGGATTCATGTGTCATGTGACATATGGACATATGATTAAACTGTGTGCCGACCCTCTGAGATAACAAAAACTTCACTTTTACTATGGACCCTGAGGAGAGGTCATGTGATCTGCATCTCCTGGGAGCGTGGTGACCTAGGGCTTGGTGAGTACTTTGCCTCCTCTCTCACTGTAAGCGCTATGATGCATGACATAATGATGCCGGCGTCATGCACGCCGGAGATGCAGATCACATGACCTCTCCTCAGGGTCCATAGTAAAAGTGGAGTTTTTGTTATCTCAGAGGGTCGGCACACAGTTTAATCATGTGTCCATATGTCACATGACACATGAATCCTTTAGCTATACTGCTAATGTTTATTATATGATTATATTACAAACTTGCACCCTATGAGGGTATCTATGTTGGAGAGGGATCATCCTCTAGTGATAGGGGGATATATATATGAATCTCTGCTTATGGAACAAAAGTTTTATGAGGGGGTGTGTAATTCACAGCTGTCCCCGCCTCCAAAATTGCCGCTGCCTGAGGACACATGCACAGCTACAGCAGGCACCTATGAACTTCTTCATTGTAAGTTTTGTTTTACTTATATATACTGTTTGCGTATGAATGACTTTTATGCTTGAAAAAGGCCACGTGCAGTGGCTGAAACGCGTTGCAAAATAAACTAGTTATTTCCATACATATTGGAATTTTTCTCCAGCGAGCGCTGGGGTCATTTTTCTTTCTACCATTTTCCCAAAAAGCTAAAGTAAACTGAGTACCTCCAGTTTGTAAATCAAAGCTACCAGGACTCATGTCATTTATTTCTTCATTAACTCTTAGAGACAAAGTACCGTTGATAATTGCTAATTGTAGTAAACCTTTTGCCACTGTGTGCAATCGAGCCAGGCCCTTTGTCGCCATTGTAGGGAGTGATCGCAGAGCCACCCATGATATCCATCTAGTTTACCCGTGGTCTCCCCCACTTTGGCACGTCTCCGCTCAGACGCCATATATCGCTTTGGCAGCACAAAAGGGAATCTTTCAAAATTTCTCCATAAAATCACGATGAAAGATTTATTGCAGTAAATCCACTGGTTACAGATACATGATAAGCAACGTTTCAGGGTTAGTTAGCTTGATAAAGACCGCATCAGCTTATCATGTATCTGTAACCAGTGGATTTACTGCAAGAAAGCTTACATCCTGATTTTATGCAGAGCTTTTGAAGGATTCCCTTTTGTGCTGCTTTCCATGTGAACTTTTGTGTACTTTGCCGTAGAGGATCTTGGGAAGTCCGGATCCATGAGTGAAAGTGTGCACATCGCATTGCTCCCCCTGCTATTGGATTTCAGGTGTGCTGCTGACCTACTGTTTTGTTTGTGGTCTAACTCTATGGACTTCAGCTAGCGGGCACTCGCCGGGAGCCTTGAACTGACGTTACACCTGGAAGTAGGAACATTGGGTTATCACACTGTGTTTGCCTACACTGAGGCTGATGCACAACATATTTTATTTGGTATATATTCTGAGGGTTCTTTCCTTGCAACACCCAATTGCCATGTCATACAAGTGAGGTATGAAACATGCAGTAAGAAACTGATCTCTCTTCGCTTGCATGCAATAACTTTAAAGGAATATTATTCTGTGGCCCGTATTCCCATGGGGCTTAGACCCCACGTGAGACCTACTGTTTTGCCTAATAATGTGGACTTTTGCAATACATTTATCAGTATTTCAAATAAGTACGCCTTTGATTTGATTCTCCTTAACCTCGAATTTCTGCATATCGAGATATCTGAACAGACTAAAGTAGTTGGCGACTTGAAGAAGTAACTGCGTGTTCTATTGACAGAAGAAGATTTTGTAGCCTATACTAAGATGCTTGATATTTCCTTGAAGAGATTTAGAGAAGAGATTGAGACAACAAAAAAGCCTAAGTGGCATCTGGATGCTGAAGACTATAAGAACGGACATATTTAAAATTGGCAACCGGGTGGTCATGGATTCCTGCCCCCCAAAAAGGGACCACTCCTACATTGACAAAGATATAATCGGCACCGGAGGACCAGTGCTCAACGTTATTTGCCATCTGCACTATCCAACTCCACAGATAAGTCCACACATGGCACCATGTCGGAACGGGATGTGCCTTTTATAGATAGACGTCCCCCAATGGCCATGAGAGACAAGCCTATCACCGGGGTAAGCTACGAAGGGGAGGCAGAAAACATGGGAGGTCGCACAAGAGGAGGTCTGAGTGTCCAGACAAGATCTGGGACACGCAAGAAGAATCAACAATAAGTAATGACTCCCTTGTTGTCAACATCTCCTCCAAAACCTTGACTGATTTACAAATAAAGGCTCTTTTAAGAGGTCTCTTGTACTGCTAGGTTCCAATAACTGGTTTTCTCTTGATCTTGCTTGTTGGAGAGTCAGAAATCTCAAATTAAGGGCACATTTTTCCACTGTCTCTAATGCTGCTGTGACGGTTGCTGTGCAGTCCAACCCCCGTGAGGGCTTTGCCTCGAGGGATGTTGGACTGCACAGCAAAAGTTCGTGTGTTTCATCTGGTAACTTTCCTGCCATAGACACCTTTGAAAAACTGATACAGAGTGACATCTCCAAGTTGAAAATTCCTTTCTCAATTGCAGGATTCTGCTTTATATGAGCCTTTGAGTGTTGACCCTACACTTAAAGGGGTTGTCCCGCGGCAGCAAGTGGGGTTATACACTTCTGTATGGCCATATTAATGCACTTTGTAATATACATTGTGCATTAATTATGAGCCATACAGAAGTTATAAAAAGTTTTTTACTTACCTGCTCCGTTGCTGGCGTCCTCGTCTCCATGGTGCCGACTAATTTTCGCCCTCCGATGGCCAAATTAGCCGCGCTTGCGCAGTCCGGGTCTTCTGCTCTCTTCAATGGAGCCGCTCGTGCAGAATGCAGGCTCCGTGTAGCTCCGCCCCGTCACGTGCCGATTCCAGCCAATCAGGAGGCTGAAATCGGCAATGGACCGCACAGAAGAGCTGCGGTCCACGGAGGAAGAGGATTCCGGCGGCCATCTTCACAGGTAAGTATAGAAGTCACCGGAGCGCGGGGATTAAGGTAAGCGCTCCGGTAAGCTTTCTGTACGTCCCTGCATCGGGGTTGTCTCGCGCCGAACGGGGGGGGGGGGGGGTTGAAAAAAAAAAAACCCGTTTCGGCGCGGGACAACCCCTTTAAAGGGGTTGTCCCGCGGCAGCAAGTGGGTCTATACACTTCTGTATGGCCATAATAATGCACTTTGTAATGTACATTGTGCATTAATTATGAGCCATACAGAAGTTATAAAAAGTTTTATACTTACCTGCTCCGTTGCTAGCGTCCTCGTTCCCATGGAGCCGACTAATTTTCGCCCTCCGATGGCCAAATTAGCCGCGCTTGCGCAGTCCGGGTCTTCTGCAGTCTTCTATGGGGCCGCTCGTGTAGAATGCCGGCTCCGTGTAGCTCCGCCCCATCACGTGCCGATTCCAGCCAATCAGGAGGCTGGAATCGGCAATGGACCGCACAGAAGTCCTGCGGTCCACGGAGACAGAGGATCCCGGCGGCCATCTTCAGCAGGTAAGTATGAAGACGCCGGACTGCCGGGATTCAGGTAAGCGCTGTGCGGGTTGTTTTTTTAACCCCTGCATCGGGGTTGTCTCGCGCCGAACGCGGAGGGGGGTTAAAAAAAAACAAAAAAACGTTTCGGCGCGGGACAACCCCTTTAAACATCAAGCAGAATTATGGAATATTTTGAACGATGCCATTACCTCAGGCATTATTGACATGAAATTACGAGATTATCTGTACCCTAAATTTACTAGGGTGCCGATTTTGTACTCTTTTTCCCAAGAAACATAGGGTCCTCTCCCACCCCCCTGGACGTCCTGTTGTCTCGGGAAGAGATTTGCTATTCAGTAGCTCATCCAAATTTTTAGACAGGATACTGAGGGATTTTGTCACACAAGCGAAATCTCACATTAAAAATACTACAGGTTTTTTGTTAAAGATTAGAAATTTCTTGGTTATGGAGGGGTGCCTGCTGGGTTCATTCAATGTGGTCTCTCTTTATACAAATATTGAACATCATAGAGGGCTACAGGCCACTAGAGACCACCTCATTGAATCTAAGCTGACTAATTCACGCTTTGAGTTTCCTCTTGCTCATCTAGAGAATGCTCTACGTAAAAGCATTTTTTTGTATGATGACTAGAGATGAGCGAACACCAAAATGTTCGGGTGTTCGTTATTCGAAACGAACTTCCCGCGATGTTCGAGGGTTCGTTTCGAATAACGAACCCCATTGAAGTCAATGGGCGACCAGAGCATTTTTGTATTTCGCCGATGCTCGCTAAGGTTTTCATGTGTGAAAATCTGGGCAATTCAACAAAGTGATGGGAACGACACAGCAACGGATAGGGCAGGCGAGGGGCTACATGTTGGGCTGCATCTCAAGTTCACAGGTCCCACTATTAAGCCACAATAGCGGCAAGAGTGGCCCCCCCCCCCCTCCCAAAAACTTTTACTTCTGAAAAGCCCTCATTAGCATGGCATACCTTTGCTAAGCACCACACTAGCTACAACAAAGCACAATCACTGCCTGGATGACACTCCGCTGCCACTTCTCCTGGGTTACATGCTGACCAACCGCCCCCCCTCCCCCCCACAGCGCACACCAAAGTGTCCCTGCGCAGCCTTCAGCTGCCCTCATGCCACACCACGCTCATGTCTATTTAGAAGTGCGTCTGCCATGAGGAGGAACCGCAGGCACACACTGCAGAGGGTTGGCACGGCTAGGCAGCGACCCTCTTTAAAAGGGGCGGGGCGATAGCCCACAATGCTGTACAGAAGCAATGCGAAATAGAATCCTGTGCCACCGCCATCAGGAGCTGCACACGTGGGCATAGCAATGGGGAACCTATGTGCCACACACTATTCATTCTGTCAAGGTGTCTGCATGCCCCAGTCAGATTGGTAATATGTACCTTAACAGTAACCGCGTTAGTGGTAATGTGGTGGTGACTGCGGACCTAGTAGCGCGGTTTTATTTTCTTGGTTTTCGGAATGTGGCCAGGATTAAGTGGGCTGTGGCGGGGGGATGGTGGGGGGGCTCTCTTGTAGTGTCGGTAAAGGTGAAATTCTTGGACTGCCACCAGACGAACCAATGCAAAGGCATTTGCCAAGAATGTTTTCCCTGTTGGAGGAGGAGGGGGATGTTTTTGAGGCACTACGTGTCCTCTCCACGTGTCCGTGGTTATATGCACCTTAACAGTAACCGCGTTGGTGGTAATGTGGTGGTGACTGCGGACCTAGTAGCGCGGTTTTATTTTGTTGGTTTTCGGAATGTGGCCAGGATTAAGTGGGCCGTGGCGGGGGGATGGTGGGGGGGTTCTCTTGTAGTGTCGGTAAAGGTGAAATTCTTGGACTGCCACCAAACGAACCAATGCAAAGGCATTTGCCAAGAATGTTTTCCCTGTTGGAGGAGGAGGGGGATGTTTTTGAGGCACTACGTGTCCTCTCCACGTGTCCGTGGTTATATGCACCTTAACAGTAACCGCGTTGGTGGGAAATGGCCTCGCCGCCATCATGTCTTTGGGAAACCTCTGTTTCCACACCCCAGAGACATACCATTAGCAGCGGTATAGGCAGAGCCCATAATTCGTAACATTTCAGCCGTAGCATTAGGACAGGCCCCACTAACATATCACTAGCAGCATTATAGGAGGAGCGCAGTCTTCGTTCCATGTCAGCAATAGTAGCACTCAAGACAGGCCCCAGTAACAATTCCGAAGCAGCAGTATAGCGGGAGCGCAGTCTTCGTTCCATGTCAGCAATAGTAGCACTCAAGACAGGCCCCAGTAACAATTCCGAAGCAGCAGTATAGCGGGAGCGCAGTCTTCGTTCCATGTCAGCAATAGTAGCACTCAAGACAGGCCCCAGTAACAATTCCGAAGCAGCAGTATAGCGGGAGCGCAGTCTTCATTCCATGTCAGCAATAGTAGCACTCAAGACAGGCCCCAGTAACAATTCTGAAGCAGCAGTATAGTGGGAGCGCAGTCTTAGTTCCATTTCAGTAGCCTTAGTATAGCCAAGGCCCAAGTTACATTTATGTAGCTAAAGTGTAGGCCAACCCCACACACACTTCTGTACCATGAGTGCAGGCGAAGAACATACAAATTGCTATGATTACACTGTAGGTGAGGGCCCCAAAAAATTGGTGTACCAACAGTACTAATGTACCTCAGTAAACATTGGCCATGCCCAACCAAGATGGCAGGTGAAACCCATTAATCGCTTTGGTTAATGTGGCTTAAGTGGTAACTAGGCCTGGAGGCAGCCCAGTTTAACGAAAAATTGGTTCAAGTTAAAGTTTCAATGCTTTTAAGAGCATTGAAACATATAAAAATTGTTTCAAAAAATTAGATGAGTGAGCCTTGTGGCCCTAAGAAAAATTGCCCGTTCAGCGTGATTACGTGAGGTTTCAGGAGGAGGAGCAGGAGGAGGAGGAGGAATATTAGACACAGATTGATGAAGCAGAAATGTCCCCGTTTTGGATGGTGAGAGAGAACATAGCTTCCATCCGCCGGTGCAGCCTACGTAATGCTTACGTATCGCTGCTGTCCGCTGGTGGAGAAGAGAAGTCTGGGGAAATCCAGGCTTTGTTCATCTTGATGAGTGTTAGCCTGTCGGCACTGTCGGTTGACAGGCGGGTACGCTTATCTGTGATGATTCCCCCAGCCGCACTAAACACCCTCTCCGACAAGACACTAGCCGCAGGACAAGCAAGCACCTCCAGGGCATACAGCGCTAGTTCAGGCCACGTGTCCAGCTTCGACACCCAGTAGTTGTAGGTGGCAGAGGCGTCACGGAGGACGGTCGTGCGATCGGCTACGTACTCCCTCACCATCCTTTTACAGTGCTCCCGCCGACTCAGCCTTGACTGGGGAGCGGTGACACAGTCTTGGTGGGGAGCCATAAAGCTGTCCAGGCCCTTAAAGACTGTTGCACTGCCTGGGATGTACATGCTGCTCGATCTCCGCACCTCCCCTGCTACCTTGCCCTCGGTACTGCGCCTTCTGCCACTAGCGCTGTCGGCTGGGAATTTTACCATCAGCTTGTCCGCAAGGGTCCTGTGGTATAGCAACACTCTCGAACCCCTTTCCTCTTCGGGAATGAGAGTGCGCAGGTTCTCCTTATACCGTGGGTCGAGCAGTGTGTACACCCAGTAATCCGTTGTGGCCAGAATGCGTGCAACGCGAGGGTCACGAGAAAGGCATCCTAACATGAAGTCAGCCATGTGTGCCAGGGTACCTGTACGCAACACATGGCTGTCTTCACTAGGAAGATCACTGCCAGGATCCTCCTCCTCCTCCTCCTCAGGCCATACACGCTGAAAGGATGACAGGCAATCAGCCGGTGTACCGTCAGCAGCGGGCCAAGCTGTCTCTTCCCACTCCTCCTCATCCTCCTCATGCTCCTCCTCCTCCTCCTCCTGTACGCGCTGAGAAATAGACAGGAGGGTGCCCTGACTATCCAGCGGCATACTGTCTTCCACCGCCCCCGTTTCTGAGCGCAAAGCAGCTGCCTTTATGGTTTGCAGGGAATTTCTCAAGATGCATAGCAGAGGAATGGTGATGCTAATGATTGTAGCATCGCCGCTCACCACCTGGGTAGACTCCTCAAAATTACCAAGGACATGGCAGATGTCTGCCAACCAGGCCCACTCTTCTGAAAGGAATTGAGGAGGCTGACTCCCACTGCGCCGCCCATGTTGGAGTTGGTATTTCACTATAGCTCTACGCTGTTCATAGAGCCTGGCCAACATGTGGAGCGTAGAGTTCCACTGTGTGGGCACGTCGCACAGCAGTCGGTGCACTGGCAGCTTAAAGTGATGTTGCAGGGTGCGCAGGGTGGCAGCGTCCGTGTGGGACTTGCGGAAATGTGCGCAGAGCCGGCGCGCCTTTACGAGCAGGTCTGACAAGCGTAGGCAGCTTTTCAGAAAGCGCTGAACCACCAAATTAAAGACGTGGGCCAGGCATGGCACGTGCGTGAGGCTGCCGAGCTGCAGAGCCGCTACCAGGTTACGGCCGTTGTCACACACGACCATGCCCGGTTGGAGGCTCAGCGGCGCAAGCCAGCGGTCGGTCTGCTGTGTCAGACCCTGCAGCAGTTCGTGGGCCGTGGGCCTCTTATCGCCTAAGCTGAGTAGTTTCAGCACGGCCTGCTGACGCTTGCCCACCGCTGTGCTGCCACACCGCGCGACACCGACTGCTGGCGACATGCTGCTGCTAACACATCTTGATTGCGAGACAGAGGAGGAGGAGGAGGAGGGTGCTTTAGTGGAGGAAGCATACACCTCCGCAGATACCACCACCGAGCTGGGGCCCGCAATTCTGGGGGTGGGTAGGACGTGAGCGGTCCCAGGCTCTGACTCTGTCCCAGCCTCCACTAAATTCACCCAATGTGCCGTCAGGGAGATGTAGTGGCCCTGCCCGCCTGTGCTTGTCCACGTGTCCGTTGTTAAGTGGACCGTGGCAGTAACCGCGTTGTTGAGGGCGCGTACAATGTTGCGGGAGACGTGGTCATGCAGGGCTGGGACGGCACATCGGGAAAAGTAGTGGCGACTGGGAACTGAGTAGCGCGGGGCCGCCGCCTCCATGATACTTTTGAAGGACTCAGTTTCCACAACCCTATACGGCAGCATCTCAAGGCTGATGAATTTTGCTATGCGGACGGTTAACGTTTGAGCGTGCGGGTGCGTGGCGGCGTACTTGCGCTTGCGCTCCAACAGTTGCGCAAGCGACGGCTGGACGGTGCGCTGAACTACACTGCTGGATGGGGCCGAGGACAGCGGAGATGAGGGTGTGGGTGCAGGCCATGAGGCGGTAGTGCCTGTGTCCTGAGAGGGGGGTTGCATCTCAGTGGCAGGTTGGGGCACAGGGGGAGAGGCAGGGGTGCAAACCGGAGGCGGTGAACGGCCTTCGTCCCACCTTGTGGGGTGCTTGGCCATCATATGTCTGCGCATGGTGGTGGTGGTGAGGCTGTTGGTGTTGGCTCCCCGGCTGAGCTTTGCGCGACAAAGGTTGCACACCACTGTTCGTCGGTCGTCAGGCGTCTCTGTGAAAAACTGCCAGACCTTAGAGCACCTCGGCCTCTGCAGGGTGGCATGGCGCGAGGGGGCGCTTTGGGAAACAGTTGGTGGATTATTCGGTCTGGCCCTGCCTCTACCCCTGGCCACCGCACTGCCTCTTGCAACCTGCCCTGCTGATGCCCTTGACTCCCCCTCTGAAGACCTGTCCTCCTGAGTAAGCGTTGCACACCAGGTGGGGTCAGTCACCTCATCGTCCTGCTGCTCTTCCTCCGAATCCTCTGTGCGCTGCTCCCTCGGACTTACTGCCCTTACTACTACCTCACTGCAAGACAACTGTGTCTGATCGTCATCGTCCTCCTCACCCACAGAAAGTTGTTGAGACAGTTGGCGGAAGTCCCCAGCCTCTTCCCCTGGACCCCGGGAACTTTCGAATGGTTGGGCATCAGTGACGATAAACTTCTCTGGTGGGAGAGGAACCGCTGCTGCCCAATCTAAGCAGGGGCCCGAGAACAGTTCCTGGGAGTGTTCCCGCTCCTGAGCAGGTGTCATTGTAGTGAAGTGAGGAGGCTGGGAGGAAGGAGGAGCAGCAGACAGATGATTCGGATTTGCAGCAGTGGACGGCGCAGAACTGCGTGTTGACGATAGGTTGCTCGAAGCTCTTTTTGCCATCCAGGACAGGACCTGCTCACACTGCTCATTTTCTAATAACCGTCTCCCGCGTGGACCCATTAATTGGGCGATGAATGTGGGGACGCCAGAAACGTGCCTCTCTCCTAATCGCTCAGCAATCGGCTGCAACACACCTGGATCAGGAGCTCGGCCTGTGCCCACACCCTGACTTGGCCCTCCGCGTCCTCGGCCGCGTCCACGTCCTCTAGGCCTACCCCTACCCCTCAGCATGCTGTATTACCAGTGATTTGATTTCACAGGCAGGAAATAAATTGGCGCAAGACTGCAGGCCAAATATAATTTTTTCCCTTTTTTGAAAACGAAAGGCCCCACTGCCTCTAGTGAATGAATAATCTAAGTTTAATAACTGTGCTGTGGCCCTGCTAATGTGTCACAGAACGTGAGGGTAGCAGAGTTATTATAACTCTGGCAGAGCAGGTATTTTTTTCCCAATTAAGGAAAGCAAATGGCGAAGCCAGCAGTAAAACGTAGCTGGGTGCGTCTGATTTTTAAACGTTGCACACGCAGCCGACACGTACACACAGCCCTTAGGATGGACAGAGTCAGGACAAATAGATTTTTTTTCAGTTTTTTTCCACCAAAAGGCAGCACTGCGTATATTCAATGAACATGAGAAGTGTAATAACTGTGCTGTGGCCCTGCTAATGTGTCACAGAACGTGAGGGTAGCAGAGTTATTATAACTCTGGCAGAGCAGGTATTTTTTTCCCAATTAAGGAAAGCAAATGGCGAAGCCAGCAGTAAAACGTAGCTGGGTGCGTCTGATTTTTAAACGTTGCACACGCAGCCGACACGTACACACAGCCCTTAGGACGGACAGAGGCAGGACAAATAGATTTTTTTTCAGTTTTTTTCCACCAAAAGGCAGCACTGCGTATATTCAATGAACATGAGAAGTGTAATAACTGTGCTGTGGCCCTGCTAATGTGTCACAGAACGTGAGGGTAGCAGAGTTATTATAACTCTGGCAGAGCAGGTATTTTTTTCCCAATTAAGGAAAGCAAATGGCGAAGCCAGCAGTAAAACGTAGCTGGGTGCGTCTGATTTTTAAACGTTGCACACGCAGCCGACACGTACACACAGCCCTTAGGACGGACAGAGGCAGGACAAATAGATTTTTTTTCCACCAAAAGGCAGCACTGCGTATATTCAATGAACATGAGAAGTTTAATAACTGTGCTGTGGCCCTGCTAATGTGTCACAGAACTTGAGGGTAGCAGAGTTATTATAACTCTGGCAGAGCAGGTATTTTTTTCCCAATTAAGGAAAGCAAATGGCGAAGCCAGCAGTAAAACGTAGCTGGGTGCGTCTAATTTTTAAACGTTGCACACGCAGCTCACACGTGTCCACACTCCACAGGACGGACAGAGGCAGGTCAAATAGAATTTTTTTCACTTGTTTTACAAGCAAAAGGCCGCACTGCGTATATTCAATGAATAATAACTGTGTTGTGGCCCTGCCTACACAATTCTTTCCCTGTAGTATCAATGGAGGGTGCAATGCTCTGCAGAGGCGATTTTGAGGAAAAAAAAATATGCAGCACAGCTAACAGCAGCCAGCACAGTACTGCACACGGTTAAATATGGCCCTAGAAAGGACCGTTGAGGTTCTTGAAGACTACACTCACTCCTAACACTCTCCCTGCCTATGCAGCACTTCTGTCCCTAATGCCGGGTGCAACGCTCTGCAGAGCCGATTTTGAGAAGAAAAAAAATTGCCACTGCTAACAGCAGCCAACACACAGCTATCAGTGGCCCTAATAAGGACCTTTGGGGGTCTTGAAGCCTACACTAACTACAAATTCTTTCCCTACAGCAGCTCCGGTACAAACAGCACTGTCCCTCATCTAACTCACAAGGCATCTGAGGCGAGCCGCGGGAGGGGCCGACTTTTATATTCGGCGGACACCTGATCTCGCCAGCCACTCACAGCAGGGGGGTGGTATAGGGCTGGAACAACACAGGAGGAAGTTGTAATGCCTTCCCTGTCTTTCAATTGGCCAGAAAAGCGTGCTAACGTCTCAGGGAAGGAAGTGAAAGTAACCCGAACACCGCATGGTGTTCGTTACGAATAACGAACATCCCGAACACCCTAATATTCGCACGAATATCAAGTTCGGACGAACACGTTCGCTCATCTCTAATGATGACGCATTTTACCAACAAAGGCGTGGCACTTCAATAAGGAGCAATGTGGCCCCCACGTATGCCAACCTTTTTTATGACTCGAGTGGAGGAGATGGATGTTTCTACCTGCCCATCCTGGACCAAGGTCCAGGTTTGGTGGAGGTATATAGATTATATCTTCTTCATCTGGACAGGAACTGAGAGCGAACTCTTGGAATTCCATCATGAGCTTAATGGCATTTTTGAAGAACTAAAATTTACTGTCACTTATTTGCCATCAGGTCTAATTTTTGGATGTGCTTATTACGGTTTTTGGAGTTTTGTTTTTTTTTTAACTTCGTTTATTGACAGATTGTAAAACAAATATTACATTCAGTTCTGTATGCAATTTTCATTTGTTCTGCATCTTATATCACTTTATGGTTACATAACGCTTTCCATATTAACTTTTAACATTTGAGAGAATAAAATAAAACTGTTAGTGCGTTTGGTTCGTTGTGTATGAATTTCTTCCTCTTTTTCAACTAGATATCTAACCTGTACCTGCTTGACTTATAATGTGTTGTGCAAGTCTAGCCATTCACCCCACACTTTTTCAAATTTTTCCGGGCATCCTCTGTGTTGGTAAATCACCTTTTCATATGTTATTATAGTGTCAGCTAACTTTTTCCATTGTGAGATGGAGGGCGGTCTCGTTGCCATCCATCTCATGGCTATGGTTTTTCTGGCTATAAATAACATTTCTCTGATGAATATTTTATTGTAGTGTGTCCACTCTTCTTCGTCTATCAGTCCAAATATTGCTATTTTGGGGTCCATGACCAGTGGGGTCGGCAGGAGCGAAGACAGGGTATTAAATATCTCTTCCCAGAATTTCTTTACATGATAACATTCCCATAGTAGGTGCCAAAAGTCGGCATTCGGTTGATGACATCTGTGGCATGTCGCTGTGTCTGTTCTGCCCATTTTATTCAATTGGACTGGTGTAAGATATGCCTGGTGTATCACGTATAATTGTATCATTTTATTATTAACTGCCGGTGACACTAATAGATGCGACTCCATCGCTTCCTGCCAGTCCTCTATTGTCAGAGTAGGGATATTAATTTTCCATTTGTCATAGACTAATAATGGCTCATGATCCATTTTGGCTGATAGTAAGTGCGTGTAAAGAATTGATATCAGTCCTTTGGGTCCCTGTGTCCTGAGGACGCCCACTATTGGATACTTAGAGATTCTAACCGTTTCTGGTGGAAATTGGGCATTTAGGGCATGTCTCAATTGGAAGTATCTAAATAGTTGTAATTTCGGCATTTGTAGTTTTTCCCGTAATTGTATGTAAGTTAGCATTACATTGTCCTCATATATGTCTCCCAACACCTGTATTCCCAAAGAAGTCCAATATCTAATATCTTGTAGTGATTTTAGTGATGGCAGAGTGGGGTTTTCCCACAGAGGGGTGTCAGTCATTATGTCAGTGAATTGTTGGATCTCTTTGGCCACACGCCACACCGATTGGGCTAGTCGGTGTATGGGTAGTAATTTAGATGGTTTTGTGTATTCTGGATGTTCCAGGAATCCAATCAAGTTTTGTCCCGCTACCTCGCTAGCTAAATAATAGTCCGACAGATAAGGAACGCCACGAGACAGGGCTGCCCATTGTCCCCCTCGCTATATATTTTAGTGATGGAGACACTGGCGAATGCCCTGAGGGCAAATGCGAGCATCAGAGGGGTACAGATAGCACAAAACGAACAGAAAATTGCATTATATGCAGATGACCTGCTAGTATACATGTCGAGTCCTAGCGTGGCCCTCCCATGTGTACTAGAAGAGTTCCGGAAATTTGGTCGACTCTCAAATTTCAAGGTAAATCTAAACAAATCAGAAATATTAAACGTGACTATCCCCGAAGCTGAGGAGAGAGTCCTGCGGGCATCCTTTCCATTTAAATGGGAAAAAGAAGGGATCAAATACTTAGGTATAAATATCACACAGAAAGTAGAGGAACTATTCCTAAGAAACTATCAACCACTAATAACAAAACTAGAAAAAGACTTGGACAAATGGAAAGCAGCGCCCCTCACATGGTTTGGTAGGATCAGTTCAGAAAAGATGAATGTGCTCCCCAGGATACTGTATGTCCTGCAGACATTACCAATACCCCTCCCTGGGAACTTCTTAAACAAAGTAAGAAGAATGGTTATGCGCTTCATATGGGGCTCAGGGAGGCCCAGGCGAAATTGGAGGGCCCTCACAGGACCTAAAGAGAGAGGAGGAATGGGGATACCGAATATTGCATTATATTACAGAGCTACGCTAACCCGACGGATATTGGAGCTGACTAGAGGCAGGAACCAAAAAAGGTGGGTGATTATGGAACAAGACGCGGTCCCACATAACATATCCGGCCTAATATGGATCCCTGGAAACGGGAAATATAGGGGTATTGGACTATCCCCATTCATAGAGGGGATCTTCACGGCATGGATGGGGTGGGCCACCGGGCTAGGATTGGTCGGGAGGCCTGGCCCACTGACGCCACTAGTGGGTAACCAGGACATTCCGACATTCCTCAGAGGATCAACATTGGTCAATAGGCTGATAGAGGGTCAGAGTGCAGACATCCCCAGGGTGGGAGACATGCTTAATGAAGACGGTCTTAAAGCACTCAGGGAAATACAGGGGGGAGGGGAACCCGTGACCGGAGCATGGTACCAATACCTCCAACTATGTCACTACGTAAGAACATTAAGAGGAGACCAAGCGTGGAGGGCGAACCTCACCCCCTTTGAGTGTCAATTCACCCAGAACTCAGCAGCAAAGGGTAACACGTCCAACCTTTACCATTTCTTGGTTGAGTTGGACACACAGAGGTGCGGGATAGCCCTAGAGAGGGAATGGGAGGCGGATTTAGGCCGTTCACCCTCGGAGGAGGACTGGAGGAAGGCATACACCCTCACACATAAACTAAGCATATCCAGCAGGTTCCAGGAATTGAATTATAAGATACTAACCAGATGGTACAGGACGCCGGAGAGATTGGCCAGGATATACCCCCAGTACTCGGATTCATGCTGGAGGTGCCAATCAGAGAGGGGCACATACATTCATATGTGGTGGACGTGTCCAATGATCTGTCCCCTTTGGCAGGAGATAGGAGCCTTATATGCCTGGATTAGTGGGGTACCTACCCAAATGACACCGGAGATGGCCCTACTGTCGATGTTTCCCGGGGCCCTGTCGAGGTCCAAAAAATCGCTACTAAAATTCTTTATACTAGCGACACGGCAGGTGATCCCGAGGAGATGGAAAATGCAGTCAACCCCCTCGAGATTAATGTGGCTAGAAACGATAGACTGGATAGGTTACCTGGAGGAACTATGCGCCAGAGACAAAATGCGACATAACAAACACATAGCGGTATGGACAGCCTGGACATCACAGCGAGAGACGGCGGAAGTAACCAAATGGGTGCAGACAGGTTCAGTCCCCCCCCCCCCCCCCCCCGCGGAGTTTCGCCACTCTAACATAGTAAAATATGAACAGGGCACGCGAGATATATAGGACCAGGCAGGCAGGTCGTTTGCCCCCCCCTCCATTTCCCCCTAACTCAAGTTTCACTAATTTTCTACCTTTCGTCACTTTTCTTTCCTTTGTTCTACAGTTTATGTCCCTACTGAAGGGAAACAGCAACTTACATGTAACGCGTCATTTTACGTTGACTGTTAGAAAAGGTTCATAAGATACGAGTAAGAGTTCGACACTGGATACAATTTAAGAACCAAATGCAGAGAAGCGTTAAATAGTTTATTGACTGCAATTTAAGAATACCCTGTTGTTACTATACATGCTTTATATAAATGTTAAAAAAAACGAATAAACACATTTTGAACCATAAATAATAGTCCGTCAGTGGTAACTCCCCCCTGGTGAACCAGGAACGGAGGTTTCGTAGTTGGCTCGATAGGTAATATAATTTGAAATGAGGTAGTGCCATTCCCGCCTGTTTCTTAGATCTTTGCAGTTTAGCGAGTCCCAGTTTAGATCTGGACTGGCCCCAAATAAAGCGAATAATCAGGGAGTTTAATGTTTGAAAGAATTTTTCTGGTACTTTAACCGGTATATGTTTTAGGGAATACAGGCACTTGGGCTGAATCACCATTTTTATCAAATTTACTCGCCCGGCTACCGAGAGAGGAAGTCTGGACCAAACCTTTACTTTAGTGCTTATTGAGTCATATAGCGGATCTATATTTTCACCTAGGGTGTTTTCATGATCCTGTACTATATTGACTCCTAGGTATTTGAATTTTGTTACTTCCAGTAGTCCACTGGAGAGTACACATGGGATCATGACGGAGTCTTTGTCTGTATGCATTATGGCTGACTTGGTCCAGTTTATATATAATCCGGAGTATTTGGAGAAACAGTTTATTATTTCTAGGGCTTGTGGGAATTAGTGTTCAGGGTTGCAGAGATATAAAATCATATCGTCTGCATATAGTCCAATTTTACTTTCTCTGCCCTCCCATTGCACTCCAGTCACATCAGGGGCATTACATAGGCGGATGGCTAGTGCTTCTATTGCTATCGCAAATAGAGCTGGGGATAGTGGACATCCCTGGCGTGTTTCCCGTGATAGTGGGAATTTCATTGATGGTATACCGTTAACTATTACGTTTGCCATGGGTGACTTATATAATAGCTTGATCCATTTTAGGAATCGCGGCCCGAAGCCAAAACGGGTCAAGCAAGTTTCTAAAAAATTCCATTCCAATGAATCGAATGCCTTCTTTGTATCTAAAGACGCTATTGCCCAGGGTTTATTATATTTTCTGCCTAATTGTACTATTGTCTGCGTCCTACGTATGTTAATCGTGGTCGATTTCCCGGGCATGAACCCCGTTTGATCCTCTTGGATTATAGATAATATTACTCTATTTAGCCTAGTAGCTAATATTTTGGTCAGGATTTTATAATCCACGTTGAGCAATGATATAGGTCTATATGAATCGCATTCAGTTGGGTCTTTGCCTAGTTTTATCAGCACTATTATTGATGCCTCATAAAATGAGGGCGGAAGAGAGTTTTCATTATATCCCCACTGCAGAACATCGTGTAAAATTGGTGTTAATTGACCTGCATACTTCCGGTACGCTTCTAAAGGGATGCAATCCGGTCCGGGGGATTTGTTTAATGACATTTCTTCTATAGCTTGTTGAACTTCCTCTATGTCAATTGGGGCCTCTAGTAGCTCCACCTGTTCTGTCGTAAGGGTTGGGAAGGTTATATTTTCCAAATATTCTAAATTATCAGTTACTGACTTGCTATTTGAGGAGGTGTACAGATTAGTGTAGTATTCTTTGAATCTTGTTACAATGGATTGGACCTCTGTCAGCAGCTGGCCATCTGTCGTTTTGATTTTAAGTACTGAGTTAGATTGTCCATTCTGTTTAACTAGATTAGCCAATAAATGGCTGGACTGATTGCCCATTTCAAAGAAATATTGTTTAGTAAAGAAAAGTTTCCTTTCAGTTTTTACGTGTAGCTGGTGTTTGTACTGGCGAATCAGTCCTAGCCATTGCGTTTTGTTAGTGTCTGTGGGGTTTGTAGTATATTGCTTTTCAGCGTCCGCTACTTGCTGTTCTATCAGAAGATCCGCTTGTGAAGTTGTTCTCTTAATGTATGTTATTGCTGATCTAAAGCAGCCTCTAAGATATGCCTTCATCGTATCCCACTTTAGTGTTTCTCGCGTTTCTTCTTCATGTATTTGACGAAATGTATTTATTTGGTCTGGGATTCTGTCCTGTGTTCCCAGCAGCTTCAACCAGAAGGGATTGAGCTTCCAAGTGGGAGTGAAATATTGTCCTGGAAATTGTAATGTGAGCAGGATCGGGTTGTGATCCGATGTTCCTCTGGGACCATGTATTATTGATGTTAAGTATGGAGTAAGTGTTGGTGATCCAAATATTTAATCTATCCGGGAGAGGGATCCTCTACCTGGTGAGTGGCATGTGTATTCGTAGGCTTCTGGGTGTTTAAAGCGCCATAAGTCAATCCATCCTACCCCATCGAACATCTGTTTCATTGGGGATTCACGCGTGGCTAGGGATGTTTGTTGTATGGTGAATCTATCTTTTACTGGGTCCATAACTTGATTGAAGTCTCCCATGCATATAATTTCCGCTAGCGGGTATTGGTGGGCGAACATGACCGCCGCTTGTAGTACATGTATGTTATCATGCGGAGGGGGATAGATGCATAAGATAACGTATTGTTTGGCATTGATTTCGGCGTACACGAAAACAAATCGGCCCTCTGGGTCTCTACGGGTGTTTATCGGGTTCCATCGTAAAGTACGATGGACCAAAAGAGAAACGCCCCTAGAGTAGGAGGTGTGTAGAGAATGGCAGGACCACTGAATCCATGACTTTTTGAGATAGTCTGTCTTGTCTGGAATTAGGTGCGTCTCATGTAAACCAATGATGTGTGGGTTGTATTGTCTGATGTGGGAAAATACCGCTGATCTTTTTGCTGAGGTGCCTAGTCCTCGCACATTCCAAGTCATACATTTCAATGACATTTATGTTTACCAGTTTGTATAGTAGGATAATACATCTTTGTACTGTTATCGTTTGTTAATAGAGATGAGCGAGCACCAAAATGCTCGGGTGCTCGTTACTCGGGACGAAATTATCGCGATGCTCGGGGGTTCGTTTCGAGTAACGAACCCCATTGAAGTTAATGGGCGACCCGAGCATTTTTGTATTTTGCCGATGCTCGCTAAGGTTTTCATGTGTGAAAATCTGGGCAATTCAAGAAAGTGATGGGAACGACACAGCAACGGATAGGGCAGGCGAGGGGCTACATGTTGGGCTGCATCTCAAGTTCACAGGTCCCACTATTAAGCCACAATAGCGGCAAGAGTGGGCCCCCCCCCCCTCCCAACAACTTTTACTTCTGAAAAGCCCTCATTAGCAATGCATACCTTAGCTAAGCACCACACTACCTCCAACAAAGCACAATCACTGCCTGCATGACACTCCGCTGCCACTTCTCCTGGGTTACATGCTGACCAAACCCCCCCCCCCCACGACCCAGTGTCCACAGCGCACACCAAACTGTCCCTGCCCAGCCTTCAGCTGCCCTCATGCCACGCCACCCTCATGTCTATTTATAAGTGCGTCTGCCAGAGGAAAAGCAGGCACACACTGCAGAGGGTTGGCACGGCTAGGCAGCGACCCTCTTTAAAAGGGGCGGGGCGATAGCCCACAATGCTGTACAGAAGCAATGAGAAATATAATCCTTTGCCACCGCCATCAGGAGCTGTACACGTGGGCATAGCAATGGGGAACCTATGTGCCACACACTATTCATTCTGTCAAGGTGTCTGCATGCCCCAGTCAGACCGGGCTTTTTAATTCATAGACACAGGCAGGTACAACTCCCTATTGTGAAGTCCCTGTGGACCGACAGCATGGGTGGCTCCCTGGAACCCACCGGCGGTACATAAAAATATCCCATTGCAGTGCCCATCACAGCTGAGGTAGTAATGTCATGTTTAATGCAGGTGGGCTTCGGCCCACACTGCATGCCCCAGTCAGACTGGGGTTCCTTAGAAGTGGAAACAGATGCATTCATAATTCCCTGTGGACCCACAGCATGGGTGGGTGCCAGGAAGCCACTGGCGGTACATAAAAATATCCCATTGCATTGCCCATCACAGCTGAGGTAATGTCGTGCTTAATACAGGTGGGCTTCGGCCCACACTGCATGCCCCAGTCAGACTGGGGTTCTTTACAAGTGGACAGATGTAGGTTAAACTCCGTGTGCACCTACAGCATGGGTGGCTCCCTGGAACCCACCGGCGGTACATAAAAATATCCCATTGCATTGCCCAACACAGCTGAGGTAGTAATGTCGTGCTTAATACAGGTGGGCTTCGGCCCACACTGCATGCCCCAGTCAGACTGGGGTTCTTTACAAGTGGACAGATGTAGTAACAACTCCCTGTGGACCCACAGCATGGGTGGGTGCCAGGAAGCCACCGGCGGTACATAAAAATATCCCATTGCAGTGCCCAACACAGCTGAGGTAGTAATGTCATGCTTAATGCAGGTGGGCTTCGGCCCACACTGCATGCCCCAGTCTGACTGGGGTTCTTTAGAAGTGGAAACAGATGCATTTATAATTCCCTGTGGACCCACAGCATGGGTGGGTGCCAGGAAGCCACCGGCGGTACATAAAAATATCCCATTGCATTGCCCATCACAGCTGAGGTAATGTCGTGCTTAATACAGGTGGGCTTCGGCCCACACTGCATGCCCCAGTCTGACTGGTAATATGTACCTTAACAGTAACCTCGTTGGTGGTAATGTGGTGGTGACTGCGGACCTGGTAGCGCGGTTTTATGTAGTTGGTTTTCGGAATGTGGCCAGGATTAAGTGGGCCGTGGCGGGGGGATGGTGGTGGTGCTCTCTTGTTGTGTCGTTAAAGGTGAAATTCTTGGACTGCCACCAGACGGACCAATGCAAAGGTATTTGCCAAGTATGTTTTCATTGTTGGAGGAGGAGGGGAATGTTTTGGAGGCACTATGTGTCCTCTACACGTGTCCGTGGTTATATGCACCTTAACAGTAACAGCGTTGGTGGGAAATGGCCTCGCCGCCATCATGTCTTTGTGAAGCCTCTGTTTCCACACCCCAGTGACATACCATTAGCAGCGGTATAGGCAGAGCCCAGAATTATTAACATTTCAGCGGTACCATTAGGGACAGGCCCCACTAACATATCACTAGCAGCAGTATAGGGGGAGCGCAGTCTTAGTTCCATTTCAGTAATAGTAGCACTCAAGACAGGCCCCAGAAACAATCCCATTGCAGCAGTTTAGGGAGATAACAGTCTCTTTCACATTTCAGTAGCTGCAGTATAGACAAGGCCCCAGTTACATTTATGTAGCTAAAGTGTAGGCCAACCCCACACACCTTTCTGTACCATGAGTGCAGGCGAAGAACATAGAAATTACTATGATTACACTGTAGGTGAGGGCCCCAAAAAATTGGTGTACCAACAGTAGTAATGTACCTCAAAAAAATTGCCCATGCCCAACCAAGAGGGCAGGTGAAACCCATTAATCGCTTTGGTTAATGTGGCTTAAGTGGTAACTAGGCCTGGAGGCAGCCCAGTTTAACGAAAAATTGGTTCAAGTTAAAGTTTCAACGCTTTTAAGAGCATTGAAACGTATAAAAATTGTTTAGAAAAATTATATGAGTGAGCCTTGTGGCCCTAAGAAAAATTGCCCGTTCGGCGTGATTACGTGAGGTTTCAGGAGGAGGAGCAGGAGGAGGAGGAATATTATACACAGATTGATGAAGCAGAAATGTCCCCGTTTTGGATGGTGAGAGAGAACGATGCTTCCATCCGCAGGTGCAGCCTACATATTGCTTAGGTATCGCTGCTGTCCGCTGGTGGAGAAGAGAAGTCTGGGGAAATCCAGGCTTTGTTCATCTTGATGAGTGTTAGCCTGTCGGCACTGTCGGTTGACAGGCGGGTACTCTTATCTGTGATGATTCCCCCAGCCGCACTAAACACCCTCTCTGACAAGACGCTAGCAGCAGGACAAGCAAGCACCTCCAGGGCATACAGCGCGAGTTCAGGCCACGTGTCCAGCTTCGACACCCAGTAGTTGTAGGTGGCAGAGGCGTCACGGAGGACGGTCGTGCAATCGGCTACGTACTCCCTCACCATCCTTTTACAGTGCTCCCGCCGACTCAGCCTTGACTGGGGAGCGGTGACACAGTCTTGCTGGGGAGCCATAAAGCTGTCCAGGGTCTTAAAGACTGTTGCATTGCCTGTGCTGTACATGCTGCTCGATCTCCGCACCTCCCCTGCTACCTGGCCCTCGGAACTGCGCCTTCTGCCACTAGCGCTGTCGGATGGGAATTTTACCATCAGCTTGTCCGCCAGGGTCCTGTGGTATAGCAACACTCTCGAACCCCTTTCCTCTTCGGGAATGAGAGGGGAAAGGTTCTCCTTATACGTGGGTCGAGCAGTGTGTACACCCAGTAATCCGTAGTGGCCAGAATGCGTGTAACGCGAGGGTCATGAGAAAGGCATCCTAACATGAAGTCAGCCATGTGTGACAGGGTACCTGTACGCAACACATGGCTGTCTTCACTAGGAAGATCACTTTCAGGATCCTCCTCCTCCTCCTCCTCCGGCCATACACGCTGAAAGGATGACAGGCAAGCAGCATGGGTACCGTCAGCAGTGGGCCAAGCCGTCTCTTCCCCCTCCTCCTCATCCTCCTCATGCTCCTCCTCCTCCTCCTGAACGCGCTGAGATATAGACAGGAGGGTGCTTTGACTATCCAGCGACATACTGTCTTCCCCCGGCTCTGTTTCCGAGCGCAAAGCATCTGCCTTTATGCTTTGCAGGGAACTTCTCAAGATGCATAGCAGAGGAATGGTGACGCTAATGATTGCAGCATCGCCGCTCACCACCTGGGTAGACTGCTCAAAGTTTCGAAGGACCTGGCAGATGTCTGCCAACCAGGCCCACTCTTCTGAAAATAATTGAGGAGGCTGACTCCCACTGCGCCGCCCATGTTGGAGTTGGTATTCCACTATAGCTCTACGCTGCTCATAGAGCCTGGCCAACATGTGGAGTGTAGAGTTCCACCGTGTGGGCACGTCGCACAGCAGTCGGTGCACTGGCAGATTAAACCGATGTTGCAGGGTGCGCAGGGTGGCAGCGTCCGTGTGGGATTTGCGGAAATGTGCGCAGAGCTGGCGCACCTTTACGAGCAGGTCTGACAAGCGTGGGTAGCTTTTCAGAAAGCGCTGAACCACCAAATTAAAGACGTGGGCCAGGCATGGCACGTGCGTGAGGCTGCCGAGCTGCAGAGCCGCCACCAGGTTACGGCCGTTGTCACACACGACCATGCCCGGTTGGAGGCTCAGCGGCGCAAGCCAGCGGTCGGTCTGCTCTGTCAGACCCTGCAGCAGTTCGTGGGCCGTGTGCCTCTTCTCTCCTAAGCTGAGTCGTTTCAGCACGGCCTGCTGACGCTTGCCCACCGCTGTGCTGCCACGCCGCGCGACACCGACTGCTGGCGACGTGCTGCTGCTGACACATCTTGATTGCGAGACAGAGGTTGCGTTGGAGGAGGAGGAGGAGGAGGGTGCTTTAGTGGAGGAAGCATACACCGCCGCAGATACCACCACCGAGCTGGGGCCCGCAATTCTGGGGGTGGGTAGGACGTGAGCGGTCCCAGGCTCTGACTCTGTCCCAGCCACTAAATTCACCCAATGTGCCGTCAGGGAGATGTAGTGGCCCTGCCCGCCTGTGCTTGTCCACGTGTCCGTTGTTAAGTGGACCTTGGTAGTAACCGCGTTGGTGAGGGCACGTACAATGTTGCGGGAGACGTGGTCATGCAGGGCTGGGACGGCACATCGGGAAAAGTAGTGGCGACTGGGAACTGAGTAGCGCGGGGCCGCCGCCGCCATCATACTTTTGAAGGACTCCGTTTCCACAACCCTATACGGCAGCATCTCAAGGCTGATAAATTTGGCTATGTGGACGGTTAACGCTTGAGCGTGCGGGTGCGTGGCAGCGTACTTGCGCTTGCGCTCAAACACTTGCGTTAGCGACGGCTGGACGGTGCGGTGCAAGACATTGCTGGATTGGGCCGAGGACAGCGGAGGTGAGGGTGTGGGTGCAGGCCAGGAGACGGTACTGCCTGTGTCCTCAGAGGGGAGTTGGATCTCAGTGGCAGGTTGGGGCACAGGGGGAGAGGCAGCAGTGCAAACCGGAGGCGGTGAACGGCCTTCATCCCACCTTGTGGGGTGCTTGGCCATCATATGTCTGCGCATGCTGGTGGTGGTGAGGCTGTTGGTGGTGGCTCCCCGGCTGATCTTGGCGCTACAAAGGTTGCACACCACTGTTCGTCGGTCGTCAGGCGTCTCTGTGAAAAACTGCCAGACCTTAGAGCACTTTGGCCTCTGCAGGGTGGCATGGCACGAGGGTGCGCTTTGGGAAACACTTGGTGGATTATTCGGTCTGGCCCTGCCTCTACCCCTGGCCACCGCACTGCCTCTTGCAACCTGCCCTGCTGCTGCCCTTGCCTCCCCCTCTGAAGACCTGTCCTGAGTAGGCGTTGCACACCAGGTGGGGTCAGTCACCTCATCGTCCTGCTGCTCTTCCTCAGAATCCTCTGTGCGCTCCTCCCTCGGACTTACTGCCCTTACTACTACCTCACCGATAGACAACTGTGTCTCATCGTCATCGTCCTCCTCACCCACTGAAAGGTCTTGAGACAGTTGCCGGAAGTCCCCAGCCTCATCCCCCGGACCCCGGGAACTTTCCAATGGTTGGGCATCAGTGACGATAAACTCCTCTGGTGGGAGAGGAACCACTGCTGCCCAATCTGAGCAGGGGCCCGAGAACAGTTCCTGGGAGTCTTCCCGCTCCTGAGCATGTGTCATTGTAGTGGAGTGAGGAGGCTGGGAGGAAGGAGGAGCAGCAGACAGAGGATTCGGATTTGCAGCAGTGGACGGTGCAGAACTGTGGGTGGACGATAGGTTGCTCGAAGCACTTTCTGCCATCCACGACAGGACCTGCTCACACTGCTCATTTTCTAATAAAGGTCTCCCGCGTGGACCCATTAATTGTGTGATGAATGTGGGGACGCCAGAAACGTGCCTCTCTCCTAATCGCGCAGCAGTCGGCTGCGATACATATGGATCAGGAGTTCGGCCTGTGCCCACACCCTCACTTGGCCCTCCGCGTCCTCGGCCGCGTCCACGTCCTCTAGGCCTACCCCTACCCCTCAGCATGCTGTATTACCAGTGATTTGATTTCCCAGGCAGGAAATAAATTGGCGCAAGCCTGCAGGCCAAATAGAAATGTTTCCCTTTTTTTTCAAGGAAAGGCCCACTGCGTATATTCAATCAATAAAATATGTCTTCTGGCCCTGCAAATGTGTCACAGAACTGCAGTGTTGCAGAGTTATTAACTACAGCAGAGCAGTGATTTCCCAGGCAGGAAATAAATTGGCGCAAGCCTGCTGTTAAACTTAGCTGGCTGCGTATGATTTTTGTTTACGTTCTCCACCCAGCACACACGTACCCAGAACGCTCAGGACTGTCAGAGGCAAGCCAAATAGAATAGTAGTTGCCCTTTTTTTTTAAAGGAAAGGCCCACTGCGTATATTCAATCAATAATAAATGTGTTGTGGTGGCCCTGCAAATGTGTCACAGAACTGCAGTGTTGCAGAGTTATTAACTACAGCAGAGCGGTGATTTCCCAGGCAGGAAATAAATTGGCGCAAGCCTGCAGGCCAAATAGAAATTTTTCCCTTTTTTTTCAAGGAAAGGCCCACTGCGTATATTCAATCAATAAAATATGTCTTCTGGCCCTGCCTACACAATTCTGTCCCTGTAGTATTACTGCAGGGCGCAATGCTCTGCACGGCCGATTTGGAAAAAAAAAAAATGTGCAACACTGCTAACTGCAGCCTCCACACTACTGCACACTGTTAGAGGTGGCCCTAAGAAGGACCATTGGGGTTCTTGAAGCCTACACTAACTCCTAACACTCTCCCTGCCTAACCACCACTTCTGTCCCTGTAGTATTACTGCAGGGCGCAATGCTCTGCACGGCCGATTTGGAAAAAAAAAAAAAATGTGCAACACTGCTAACAGCAGCCTCCACACTACTGCACACTGTTAGATGTGGCCCTAAGAAGGACCGTTGGGGTTCTTGAAGCCTACACTAACTCCTAACGCTCTCCCTACAGCAGCTCCGGCACCAGCAGCACTGTCCCTCAGCTATCTCACAAGGCATCTGAGGCGAGCCGCGGGAGGGGCCGACTTTTATACTCGGGTGACATCTGATCTCCCCAGCCACTCACAGCAGGGGGGTGGTATAGGGCTGGAACATCACAGGGGGAAGTTGTAATGCCTTCCCTGTCTTTCAATTGGCCAGAAAAGCGCGCTAACGTCTCAGAGAGGAAACTGAAAGTAACTCGAACATCGCGTGGTACTCGTTACGAGTAACGAGCATCCCGAACACGCTAATATTTGCCCGAGCATCAAGCTCGGACGAGTACGTTCGCTCATCTCTATTTGTTAAGTGTAATAACGTATATCTAGTGTCAGTCCAGGAATATAAATACCAAAACACATCTATAGTTAACATAACTTGAATCAACAAAAACAGCTTTGTCGTGGCTTTCCTTTGTGGAACCACGGCTTACTCAATTTGGAATGTTTACACCCCTCCATATTAATTCTGAATTGATAATGCGCATAAGAAGTTTTCACACTGACACGAGGTTCAGCATGTATAGCTTCCTCAATTCTAACTTTAATGTTGGGCGTGTAGCCTCTTTTAAGAGTTTAACATCTGGGCAGGTCAAAAGATTACATAGATACAACGTATTGTTTAATTATTGGATAAGCATCTTGCAATTCTTCCATCCTCCGGTCATCTGTGATTGGCCATCAGGTGGTGGATGAAATGACTGGGTTGTCTTAGGCCCACGTGTGGTTCCTTCGATATAATTGGGTTACATCATGAGTTAGTAATAGCATAGACCTCCCATGTTATTTGCATACGTTTCCAGTAAAATTGCTTGAGTAATTATTGCGGTAGCTGTTTCAGACTGCGGTTGTCCATGTCTGAGTTATACTGTCTTCCAAAGTTGCAAAATAGATGGAAAATGTAACGTGTTTATACTATATATTATCTTGTCAGCGTTTTGAGAACAGAAGTTTCATAAGAGGATGTATTGCATATTGCGTAAATGTAAGAACAGAAGCAAACATGACATTTGGTTATACAGAATGTCAAATTCACTAATGTCCACTACCAAAGGATCAAAGTCCAAAATATAGAAATATTGGGTTTCCACTACAGACCCCCCTTGAAACTATCTGTTTCACTAAACTCGCCCTGCTCCGTCCCACCCCAATCCCCCACCGCTGACCCTAGACTCGTATTGTGTTGTACACTGGAGCTATTGCTGTCATGGGGGTATAGGATGGTTCGACATCATCGTATTCTGGATCCATGATGTTGATGTTTGCGCTGACAGTGGGCTTTTTTTTGGACATCGTAGTGAGACAGGTGGACCAGGTAGTCATCAGGGTCGGAATACACTGTATGCAACGACAAACAGAAATTAGGATGACTATAAAGGTGACAAATATAATTAGGTTAGGAGAGGTGCGACTTTTACTATTTCAGGTAAACACTGCATAACTTGTATAGAACCTCGCCTTCTTGACATTACCTCGATTCATCAACAAGAGTGCAAAGTCAGGACCATCTAATGACTGATCAACATGACTGAATCTTTGTCTTATTAGTAAGTGCATTATCATATATATTAGTCTGGAAGGAAAGAGCTACCAGGTGATTATTCCCACTTCCCTTTTCCAGAGGCAGCAAGGTAACAGGACCAGGGGCGTTGTAACACCGGCATGTTGTGTGGCATGAGCAGAGTGCACTGCAGATAAAATAAAGCAAAATCTTAGCGAAAACCTATCACAGTATTCTAAATACACAATGTTTCAAACCTTATTTTATATATATTTTTTCCTTCTCCTGTTAGGTACCTAACTGAGGAAAACAGACTAAGGTTAGCTCTTTTTAGTTAGTGCGGTCAGCTTCTTAATGGCAACTGCGTCTTTACCTGCGGGTCACGTGTTGTCTGGAATGTAGGTACAAGTCAACCCTATCATCTTACAGACACTCCCTTTTTGGCTAAAATCGTACCTAGTGCCATTGTATTTTAAAAAATCATAGTCGAGGTAGGTCCTATTAGTCGACTAGTCGCTATAAGGCGTCCCTAGTATAACTTATAAATCACTTTTAATTGTAATAAACATAATTAATCCAGTCAACATTTTATTTACCATAATAATCAGGAAAAAAATTTAAAAACTCGTCAGGTACCCCCCTTGGCTGTCTGATGACGTCAACGTACATGTGTGGGTCAAAACTATCACCAGGAGCCTCTCTTCTCACTTTAATGTGCTGTTACAATACTAGTAGTGTGCACAGGTACGCACGGCGTGGGACTCCCTGATCTTCACCCACACCAATGTCCCTCCTGGAGATAGTCCTGATGGTGAACACGTCCAGGCCGCCTACACTGACCCTACACTACCTAGTGACAAGACTGGAAGGAACGCCGTACCTATGCGGAAAACAAGGATAGACCAACATGACAGGATAACTACAGAACACAGCAGAGTTGGATCAAGATAGAGTAACTATGGGGGGTAACCTCATTATCTTCAATGCTGTCTGACAGGATGTGGGGGAGCATAAGGGCTTTACTAAGGCACACTCCCCTGTCCAATTACTTTCTAGACATGATGTCACATTATTTTACCTGTGAAGTGTGTACCTTCGTTTACCTCATTCACTTCCGGTACCCTGTATCTGTAGATTACCTCATTCATGAGCTTCTGTGTGGTTATCTGCTCATCTACCTTAGTATCAGGGTGGGCCTCCAATCTGAAAAAGACTCGAGCAACATCAAGCACATATTCATACTCCCCAACAGGTGTGAGCTGAATGTGGTCAAATTGGCAATCCCTGAAATGGGTAGAGTGGTCAAGGCAAGTGTTATATGGCTACCTTACTTCTGTCCGGACTCGCATATGGCAAAGATCATGCTAACTGGACAAATGATGCAGCAGCTACAGAGAACCCAGGTGTCACCCATTCTTGTTCAGTGTCGATGTCATCGCTGCTTTTGATTCTGTGTACCAGTTGGGCCATCATCGGGGACAGGGACCTCTGTAGGCAATTTGTGTTGATTGTTCGCCATACGCCGTCCTGTTCTGTCGCTCCCGTCTTTTAGCCCATCTGCTTTCTTTCCTCGTTGACTTGTAACTGTAAAGTCCTTGACATATCAAAGTCCAAAGGTTTTATCAAAGTCCAAAGGTTTTATCAAAGTCCAAAGGTTTTATCAAAGTCCAAAGTTTTTATCACTGACTCATGCTGTCAGTATCTATTCTTCTTTCTTCCACGGCTTGAGGGCCGCTGCCTTTGCTGTGTTGTCGGCGAGGGTGTCATCTCTCACTTCTCCATTGTAGAAACCGGTGTGAATTCTCCATTGCCAGGTAGTAGTAGTAGGGTTTCCATGAGACTCTGCACCGCTGCACCATTCTTAATTGGCTATCCTACTGAGATAACAAGCTGTCTGGCCTCCATATTGGGCCATAATCATGAGCTATGCCAAATGCATACCAGGAGTCAGTGTAAAGAGTTGCCGTCTTACCTTCTACCACTCCACACGCCTCAGTGAGGGCCTCCGGTTTCGCTTCTTGCCCTGAGACATGCGGAGGCAGAGCTTCTGCGTTTAGGACATCTTGTTGTGTGAGCTCTGCATATCTGGTTCGGAGTCATCAATCCTCACCCTGATACCATCTACAAAAGAAAACTCAAAATATGCATCATTAACAGTGTGTACATCACTACAATAATGTCAGAATCTTGTTGCACAGAATTTTAAACAATTTTAAAAAATAGCTGATCTGCCATACTCAGATCACCTATGCCTCCCCTCCCCCTTTTGAACCGGAATACCTGATTAAAAGAAGAGTAGCCGGGTTCAAGGTATTACAACATTGGGAAGAAATATTGGGGGAGGCATGGAAAGGGCACATTGTAGCCGGATCTAATAGGCCAGAGATAAGTGCTTGGGTTGCACTTGCATGAGTAAGTTCTGGGTGTCATTTGGGGTGTGGACCACTAGGGGGTAGTCCAATACCAACTTAGAAGATTTGTCAACCATTGCCTGTACTGCTGCCACCGCACAAGCAGATGAGGGAGCTCCTCGAGTCACTGGATCTAACCTCATGGCTGTGGTTGTCCTCCGTGCTTTTGTGTCAATACTGTCGTATGGGTGGCAGTATGAAACAAGGCCCAGAAAGGTGCGGAATTTGGCAACGGGTGTATGTACAGATATGGCCTGGAGAACTTGGTTAGTCTTTGGAGGCCTCCAGGCCTTACAGCCTTCTGCAAGAGAAATTAACAGTGAAATTGTGGCCGGTTGGCAGTTTTTTCCAAAGCATCAGCACACAGCACCTAACATGTGTGGCTGACCCTTCACCCCCCTTTTTTTTTTTTTTAAACTAGGGGGATACTGTTTGACCCAGGGGTGTGTATCCGGGTCTCATATATATTATCATGGTCGGTACATTCAATTTCCCTACGTCTGTCTTGTAGCTGTCAGGAACCGTGGAAAGCTGAGTTTGAGACAGGAGGAAAAAACAAAACTTTTTCTTCTGGCTATCTATGATTCTTACCCCCTCCTTGGATAAGAGACGTGTTCTTGCATCATCTAGCTCCACCCCTCTGAATCAGGCTAATCCCTTACTTCCTTATTCTCTCATTCAAGGTTGGCAGTCCTTGGATACACATCACAACCCAATAAAGATAGTCTTATGCATCACACAATTTACATTTTACAGATTACGGGTCAATCTGCCCCGTTCCTCCTGTGGATACCTGGCCTTATCGTTACCTGCTTGTTTCCTATTCCTTGGCTTCTCTACAGTTTCTCTTACTCCCTGTAGTTTATTTATTTATTTTATATTGTCTGTGAATGTACTTTACTGGTGCTGGGACGTTGTCAGGGCTAGTAACTTCCTCTTTTTAAAATCTCTCGCTCCCGTGACAGCCTAGCGACAGGATTACAAGGGAGAACGTGGCTACTTTTTACTTTTACAACAGTTTTTGTCCCAGACTTCCGGCGACTGGGCAGATGCAGTCTTAGATGCCGGGCATCTCCATCTGATTGGTAATGTACTGCAATTCTCTCTATTCACTAAACTGTTATATTGAACGCTGGTGTCTTTGGCGTGTGCTGATACAGACGCCATTTCAGCCCACCTTCTCTTCCTCTTTCTGACACTTAGGGAAATTCTAACGTCTAATGCATAAATCTTATGTTGTAACCTTACTGTCACAGCGGTGACCACCTAACATTGTATGTGGTTACAATTGAATTGGGGACTTGGCAAACATAGATGTATTCTTAAGAGCCCCCTCAGGATGTGAGTGGCATATAACTTTTTACATTTGTATGATGGACGTATAGTTTATTTATTTATTACAGCACAGGAATTGCTTCACTTCTATTAAGAGTTATGGCACTTCCTCTTTTTAAATGAAGTTACCAGCCTTTTTTTTTTTTCTCTCTACACATTCAGTTAACCCTTTTTATACATTCACTTACGGGCACAAGCCTATACTTTCAACGTTTAACAACCCAACAGCAACACAGTCTAGTAGTCTGTCTTACTAGAAGGGATCCAATAATGCACATGTATCCTATAAAGTCCAAACCCACAGCGCGCCGCTGTGTACGGTGCATTAATCTTGGCTATAACCCAGCCAATGCATTCTCATTGCCAACAATCTCTTCTTACAGTTGAGCAGGACTGATACTACTTCTATATGACAGACAAACAAACTATTCCTATAGAACAACTCAGCAGGATTAGCTCTACACAACAGACAAGCACACTAACTTTATAAAACTGACAGGTAGGACGTTTTGAGCACACAGAAAGATTGCTTGATTAATCAATGATAACTTGACTCTCCACCCCTTCCACACTTTTCTGGAGGGTGTAAGAATTGACCTTGCTACATTGTTTGTTGCCTTTCAATTTCAATCATGGCTGTCAGATTCATGATTATAGAAGTCTCCTCAGATGCCGGACATAGTATGTCCCGCCCTAGAGTCTCTAGCATTTCTGTCACTACACAGTTTATTGATCTACCCTCAGACGGAGGGATCTACTCGTGCACGTTTAAACGATAAACAAATATTTGCAGACCATCATCCTCAAACAGTGGACCGTAACCACAGCAGTGGGCGGGGTAGGGATTATTTTGACTGCAGATCTCCCATCCAAGGGTACTTATCGTCAATATCAATCCTTTTTGGCAATTTGGGCAAGACATGTGTGGTATACCCACACAACTAAACAAACAAATAGACAGAGTACCGGTACGGCTGGTTTTAGTCTCACTGCCCCTCGGGATCCGGTCTGTCAGTTCCCTTTCTTCGGAAGCCTTTTACCAGACTTTACCGAAGTAGCGATACCTGCCCAGACGTTTGACGGCTTCCTGACCCTTAGGCTTTGTAACCAAACCGGACCAGAGCAGGAACACCTCAGCCAAACTACCCTCACAGGTCCCTTACTCTTAGGTTTTGTAACCAAACCTGACCCGAGTAATCGGGACACCTGCGCAGGGTCAACCCCCCCCCCCCCCCCTTAAGGCAGCTACTGACCTCGCCACTCGACCAGTACTCTCAAGACAACAGGCATGTAAACATTCCTTTATATCTTATGACAGGTTCTTATCGAGTGATCGAGACTTATAGAAATACCTGTCGAGCGGGTCCAAACCGATCGGCCTTGCACGGTCCACAGGCAAGCCTGAACTTAGCCACACAGGTATAGATAATTAATTTATCTTACCATGTTCTGATGATTCTGTTGGGCCCACTAAGTCCAAGGTTGCCTATGTCCGTGTTTTCTGTCCGAGATGTTTGGAACCTATCGATCACGTCCCATCTGGGGTGCCAGCTGTCGTGGCTTTCCTTTGTGGAACCACGGCTTACTCAATTTGGAATGTTTACACCCCTCCATATTAATTCTGAATTGATAATGCGCATAAGAAGTTTTCACACTGACACGAGGTTCAGCATGTATAGCTTCCTCAATTCTAACTTTAATGTTGGGCGTGTAGCCTCTTTTAAGAGTTTAACATCTGGGCAGGTCAAAAGATTACATAGATACAACGTATTGTTTAATTATTGGATAAGCATCTTGCAATTCTTCCATCCTCCGGTCATCTGTGATTGGCCATCAGGTGGTGGATGAAATGACTGGGTTGTCTTAGGCCCACGTGTGGTTCCTTCGATATAATTGGGTTACATCATGAGTTAGTAATAGCATAGACCTCCCATGTTATTTGCATACGTTTCCAGTAAAATTGCTTGAGTAATTATTGCGGTAGCTGTTTCAGACTGCGGTTGTCCATGTCTGAGTTATACTGTCTTCCAAAGTTGCAAAATAGATGGAAAATGTAACGTGTTTATACTATATATTATCTTGTCAGCATTTTGAGAACAGAAGTTTCATAAGAGGATGTATTGCATATTGCGTAAATGTAAGAACAGAAGCAAACATGACATTTGGTTATACAGAATGTCAAATTCACTAATGTCCACTACCAAAGGATCAAAGTCCAAAATATAGAAATATTGGGTTTCCACTACAGCTTATACAGCTAATGGTGGATTTTACCAGAAAATCCGCAAATTATCAAACGATTTTTCTATTCCTCCTTCCTCACTCCTGCTCAATATTACTAAACATTTGTTATAGACACTCTAATATTCAATAGATGACGAAGGGGGAACCCCGGTCAAGCTCCAAGCGAGTATCAATTTAGACACACGCATTTACTTATCAGTTATTATTTACATATTCTATTTGTGGTCGACCGCTGTTCCCCCCCCCCCCCCCCCCCCCACACACACACCCCTAGACCGCATAAGTATAGGACATGTCATTTCCCCCCTCCACCTCCTATCATAATTCAACATCCAGTGACTTAGCTTTCTTCTCCTACAGGATAACAAAATACTGTCTGTTGGGGTCTTCCCGTTTTCCCCTCTTCTTCTCCTGCTTGTAGTGTTGGTACTCTCACTCTGTTAGCCTTTCATTTGTTTTTGTAGCCGGATGCATCCGTAGCCATTCCTCTGCCTCTTCAGGCGTGTGCAGGAATACTACTTTCCCCTCTGAAACAATCCACAGTCTTACCGGATACGCCATGGAATATGGAATTTCTCGTTGTTTGAATTTCTTTTTAATTTCTACAAACGTGGCTCGTTGTTTCTGTAGTTCTGTCGAAAAATCTGGAAATATTGTCACCACTGCATTGTTGTGTGTAATGGGACTTTTTAGTCTCGCTTGTCTCAAAGCAATGTCTCTGTCCCGACAGTTGAGGAGACGTGCTCGTAGTGGTCTTGGGGGTGCGCCTGGTGCAGGTGGTTTTGTAGGTACTCTATGGGCCCTTTCTACTGCGAACATGGGTGTAAATACGTCCTCTCCCAGTGTGGACTTCAACCATTGTTGTAGGAAGGTTTCAGGGGATGAGCCTTCCGCTCTCTCTGGGAGGCCGATAATGCGAATGTTGTTTCGTCGTAGACAATTTTCCAAATCGTCCGTTTTGGAATGACATAGATCGGCTTTTTGGGTTGCTGTTTGCACTTTAGCTGTAAGCGGTTTCATCCTATCCTCCACAGTAGATACCCTTTCCTCCACCTCATTTAGACGTCCTCTTACATTTTGTAGGTCTTGACGGATCAGATTAACGTCTACTTTAATCTCCTCTATTTTCCCTGTCAGGGATGTTTTGCAGGCGTTAATAGCCTCTAGTAGTTGGCGCATCGTTGGTTCAGATTCTTGCTCTTGCTCTGTATCAGTATTTCTGACTTTAGCAGGCGTAGATTTAGCCATTTTATGCGGTATTTCAGAGTTATCGGTCCTCGCAAAGTCTTTTAGTTTATCAATTGCAGGATTGTTTTTTTGCTCGTGTGCTCATGACTGCTGACAGCTGGTATCTTGTATCTGTGTTTGTGGAGTTATACCCTCTGAGCTTTGTTGTAATGGGTATCTGAAAGAGCCCATACAGTCCGTTTATGTGGCAAAGTTACTTGTCTTGCATCTGCAGGTGTTATATTTCTTTTAGAGCCGTTGCTCTCTGTAATCAGCCGGTTTATGTGGCAGGGTTGCTTATCTTGTATCTGCAGATGTTATATTTCTTTAAGAGCTGTTGCTCTCTGTGATCAGCCAGTTTATGTGGCAGGATTGCTTATCTTGTATCTGCAGATGCTATATTTCTTTAAAAGCTGTTGCTCTCTGTGGTCAGCCGGTTTATGTGGCAGAGTTGCTTACCTTGTATTTGTAGATGTTATATTTCTTTTAAAGCTGTTGCTCTCTGTAGTCAGCCGGTTTATATGACAATTACTTGTCTTAAATCTGCAGATGCTATATTACTTTTAAAGGCTGTTGTTCTCTGTGGCCACCCGATTTATGTGGCAGAATTGCTTATCTTGTGTCTGCAGGTGCTATATTTCTTTTAAGGCTGTTGCTCTCTGTGGTCAGCCAGTTTATGTGGCAGAGTGGCTTATCTTGTATCTGCAGATGCTATCTTTCTTTTAAAGCTGTTGCTCTCTGTGATCAGCCGATTTATGCGGTAGAGTTGCTTATTTTGTATCTGCAAGTGCTATGTCTTTTAAAGCTGTTGCTCTCTGTGGTCAGCCGGTTTATGTGGCAGAGTTGCTTATCTTGTATCTGCAAATACTATATTTCTTTAAAAGCTATTGCTCTCTGTGGTCAGCCGCTATGTGCACTGGGTTACACTATATTGTGTCTTGCAGCTTGTTTTATAGAGTAGTGTCTCACTCTAAAGTGGCTTCTCTGTATCTCTGCCTTAATGTTGCCTCTTGCAGACGGTATTTCTTTTATATTAGGCTTTGTGGTACATATATATATATATATATATATATATATATATATATATATATATGGGGAGGGGTAGCTTCTGTGTCTTGCTTCTGTCACAGGCAGGCAATGTATGACTGGTGGTATAGTTAGGCAGGGGGTTCTTGTTTGTCTGCCTGTCTCCTTTTTCCCCGCGCTTTCTCTCTGCCCTGCTGTGTAATGATGGCGTCTCTTGCTGTGTCCCTGCTAATGGCACTCGTCTCCTGTTACAGGGTGTTAGCTATGAGGGTGCCTGCTGGGAAGGATTCCGGCTCTGACCTCTTATCTGCCTTCAGGCAGGTATTTATTCTACAGCAGGGGGATCTCTATCTCGCCGGCTACCCTCTTCCCCATGTACCTTCCTTCTCCTCACAGCTACTGGCACTCGGGCTCAGGGGCTTCAGATGTGTCTCTGCTCAGCTCTCCTCCCCGCTGCTGCTGTCGCTGGTCACCGGAGGTAGCAGGGAGGTCTCCACTGTCTTCCAGCGTTGTTTTGCGGTCCTGTGGTGTCTTTTATTGCAGCATTTTGCCAGGATTTGGAGTGTCCTTGTGGGAGCTCAGCTCAGTTGTGTCCGGCCATCTTGCTTGCTAGCCTCGCCCCCCCCCCCCCCGGTTTTTGGAGGTTTGTTGACAACCGACCTGTTTACCAAATCAACTGATCAGAATAATCTCCTCAGGTATGACAGTTGCCATACAATTAGTATGTTAAATTTTGCTCCCCTGGAGCCAATTGCTCAGGGTGAGGAGAATTGCTGATGATTCATATCTTGACTATCGATTGAACCAAATGTGCAGTAAGTTCTTACAAAGAGGGTACCCAGGATCTTTGATGGATAATCTCCACTCAAGGATACGCACCATGTCACATGGCCCTACCCTTAGTAGTCTAGTCCGGCAAGACCAAGACAAGTGATTGCCGTTTGAATCGGTGCATGGACCATTAAGTGGCTGGGTATCATCTATTCTGAGAAAACATTAGTCCATCCTTCACAAGTGCTATCCAGAAATAGAGACGTTCAAAGCTCCACCTATGATGTGCTACCATCGGGGTCCTAATATCAAGGACAAGTTGGTACGTACTGGTAGAAGTATTGAGTGTGCCAGTGAGAGCCGCACATTTATTCCGGTCAAGCGGAGAGGTTGCTACCCCTGTCTGGGATGTGCGAGTTGTGAAAACCTTGTCAAAGGGAAATTCTTCTCACATTCCAGTACAGGCCAAAAATTTAATATTCGTGGTATGTGCACCTGCTCATCCTCTTTTGTTTTTTTATGCGATCAGTTGCCTGTGCAGCTTGTTGTTGAGGTTCCCGTGGCTAAGCACTTTGTTGCAATGGGCCATTCCATTACCCCGCTAAGATATCGCTAATAGTTGGGGTCTCACGTTCATTATGAGGAGGGGACAGAGAGGGCAAGTTAAAATATCTCGAAATTGATGTGGCTTTTTAGGCTGGATACTCTCCAGCCAAGAGGATTGAATATTGGATATAATCCGGTACCATTTTTTTAATGCATTTCTATGCTTTAAAAAAAAAAAAAGATATGTTTTGCTCTGTCCTTGTCTTCTAACATGTATTTTTTCTGTGTTTTTTTTCAGTTGACTGAGGAAAAGGCATCTGCGTGTGGATTTAGTATACTATCAAGATGGATGCGATACTCTTCTTATGCTGTCACTTTTTCCTGCTTTGATCTGTACCTGTGGTTCTTCAGGACCTTATAGTTTCCAGGATATATCTAGAATAAAAGATTTTTTTAAAGCCAGAAGTCATTTCATGTGTGATCAATCATTATCTATAGTCTATCTAGATGTTGTTTATGAGTGATGTTGGCCCTTAAGCTCGATTTTGTAAAAGAGATTGTGAACGAACATTATCAACATTCCTCTAGGTTTTCTTAAAATTTAATTTTTTATACAACTTCTGTTGAATGAGCTATATTACTTTTTATTGGCCTTATATGGTCTATGTTTTGGCCCCGAGCAATACACCACCTGTCTAGATTAAACTAGGCTGTGGATTTCTCCCTATGGACTTTTTAACCCTGGTTTATGATGTTACATGACTCCGCTATGAATGATTCATGCATGCGCTACTTTGCCCGGCTAGGGTGCTTAGCGCCGGCATTATGCATTATGGGAATTCCCAGCTAGGCACTTAAAGGAGATGTCTCGAGGAAGCAGTGATTTTTTTTTTTGCCCAGTCCCCCTAATTAAACATACATAACTAAGCCCCCCTGTAAATGACTTTCCTAGCTGGTTTGTACTTACCGTTCCAGCGTTTCAGCAACTTATAAAAGTTTCCCCAAGATGGCCGCCGGCTCTTCCCCGTCGCTCGCTGCAGCCCGACGTGCGCGCTCCCGAGACGCTGCCAGCTGTGTCTCCATGGCAACCGGACGCCCCGCAGCCGCCGACCAGACGCCCCGCAGCCGCCGACCAGACGCCCCGCAGCCGCCGACCAGACGCCCCGCAGCCGCCAACCAGTCACCCACCGCCAGGCAGCAGTTAACCGGCGCTAGCCCCCGGCTCCCCAGCGCTACGCTCCCGGCTCCCCAGCGCTAGACCCTCAGCCCAGGTGAAGGCCCCGGAGCCCAGGTGAAGGCCCCGGAGCCCAGCGCTAGGTTCCGGAGCCCAGCGCTAGGTTCCGGAGCCCAGCGCTAGGTTCCGGAGCCCAGCGCTAGGTTCCGGAGCCCAGCGCTGGGCTCCGGGGCCTTCACCTGTCAGTGAACATCACCCCCGACCCATCACTTACCCCCCTGGCCCAGCGCTAGTTCCCCCGGCCTAGCAACAGCCCCCCCCCCCGGCCTAGCGACAGCCCCCCCATCGCAGCGACAGCGACGACAGCCCCCCCCCCGGCGCAGCGGCAGCCCCCCCATCGCAGCGACAGCGACGACAGCCCCCCCCCGGCGCAGCGGCAGCCCCCCCGGCCCATCACTTACCTGGACGGCAGGACAGCTGGGCGGCTTCTCCGGACAGCTGGGCGGCTCTGCACCTTCCTCTAACAGAGGATGGTACAGAATGGCCGCTCCAGCGCGCTCCCGAGCAGTGACAGCTCATCTGCGCATGCGCAGAAGAGCTGTAGCGGGGAGCACACTGAAGCGGCTCGTGCTGAAAGGAGAAGACCGGACTGCGCAAGCGCGTCTAAAAAAGCAAGCTGCCAGTGAATTTAGACGGACCCATGGAGACGAGGACGCTAGCAGCGGAGCAGGTAAGTGGAATAACTTCTGTATGGCTCATATTTAATGCACGATGTATATTACAAAGTGCATTAATATGGCCATACGGAAGTGTATAACCCCACTTGGTTTCGCGAGACCACCCCTTTAATGCATGCGCTCTCTGATAGGAAATCTCTGGCCAGATATTGGTGACGTTCTGGCCGTGTCCACGCGGTTAGTCTCGTGAGACTTGGGTGCTGAGAGTTATCGCTGGCACATGCGCACACTGGATTTGTTGATCCTCCTACTGAGGGATCCATTGCGCCTGTGCAGCTTTAAGGCTCCAGCGTGCTAATAAATTGCTGGGACTGCAGGATTATGATGACTTTATATGGAACGGACAGCACTAGATGATCCTGTGTAGCTTACACCTGATGCCTCTTCTTAATAGCCAATTGCTAGAAGGTGCGGTGAAGGTGTGTTATTTTGTCAATGTCTGATTGGTCAGATTTGGATATATATATATATATATATATATATATATCTGTGTATGTGTCAGTTTTAGTTAGCTTGATAAAGACCGCATCGGCGGTCGAAACGTCGCTTATGTATCTGTAACCAGTGGATTTACTGCAATAAAGCTTTCATATGATTTTATGGAGAACTTTTGAAGGATTCCCTTTTGTGCTGCTTTCCATGTGAACTTTTGTGTACTTTGCAGTGGAGGATCTTGGGAAGGCCGGATCGTTGTGTGAAAGCATGCACCTCGCATTGCTCCCCCTGCTATTGGATTTCAGGTGTCCTGCTGACCTACTGTTTTGTTTGTGGTCTAACATATCACTTTGGTATCATGAACAGGAAAAACTGCCTCTGTGACCGCATGCTAAGGACTGAGTGAAGCCAATCAACAGGGAATCAGCAAGCACTTGCTGCTGCTCCAGTAGTTGCCCCAGATCCGGTGCTTGCTGCTGCTCCAGTAGTTGCCCCAGATCTCGTGCTTGCTGCTGCTCCAGTAGTTGCCCCAGATCTCGTGCTTGCCGCTGCTCCAGTTGCCACAGCATCTGCAGATGCCGTTCTGATAGCCCCTAGTGCATCTGGGTTCGCGCCATTAACCATGCCGTACTGTTTAGGTGCTCCTTGGCTGATGAAGTATAGCGGAGAAAAGCATATGTTAAGAGATTTTAAAGGAAAAATGGGAGCTGTGTGTAGACTGTATCCGTTAGCAGTAGAGTAAAAAGTAAAGATTCTAATGAGACAGTTGGAAGGAGCTGCATCTAGAGAGGTTAAAACTTGGCCACGAGAACATAAAAAGACTATAGAATATTTTTGATGTGCATACAATGTCTGAAATTAAGAAAAGTCATCAAGAGAATACATTTTGGGCTTTAAATGGGCGCCACCTGGGAAGAAGGACCGTACCCCAGGTGGACAAGGAATAGGTCCAAAACCCCTTAACAGGATTTCTAAATATGTCAGCCCACATCCCGAGGTAATATTCTATGTGGACGGCATGCCTTTGCCTGCATTATTGGACAGAGGGTCACAAGTGACCACTATACATAAAATGGATTTTGAAAAATATTGGTCGCCAGATGTATTGAGCTCCTCACCCAAACAGTTACTTAACGCTGCAGCCAACAATGGACTGCCCGTACCTATAGTCAGGTATTGGGAACCCACAGTCATTGCAGGAAAAGCTGAGCTGCATAAACAAGGCATTCTAATTGTGGATGTGCCTGTTAAAAATGCCCCTATTATCACGCTTTGTATGAATATCCCCAGCAACTGCTACACAGAAATGTTAGAAACCTTACAGCATACCATGCCAGCAGCATCACAGGCTCAACGGCCTGTGCTGAAGACCGCTATGAAAGCATTGTCAGCACTTCAGAGATTTGCCAACTCGAAGGGTCATGTGGGAAGGGCCCGTGTTAAAGACATAAGAACTGTAATAGTCCCACCTGAGTCTTAATATATATTGTGGTGCCAGACATGGCCAGGTCTGGAAGGATGAGAGTATGAGGCCTTAGTGGAGCCCATACATGTAGATGGACACCCTTTCTTAATAACTGCTAGAAGCATAGTCACAGTCACTGATGGGAGAGTCCCGATCCGTCTGATAAACAAAGGAAATGTCCCTATCCAGCTAAAAAAAATATACTGCCATAGCTCAAGTGTCCTTACTGTCACCAGAAGATGTGTTGGATTGTGAAGAAAATAGTATATAGCAGGGGGCGAAGAAAATCAATTTAGATCCTTGCAGTTCACAGTCCTGGGTCAATGACCTTCACGTAGGAGATACCCAGACTTCCACAACCCAAATTGAAGGCGTGCAACATGTTGCTGAAGAGAAACAAGCTGCCTTTAGCAAACATAACTTAGACTTTGGCAGAGTAAAAGGCATGCTTTGCTGGCTCTACCTGCCCTCCTCTTCCCCTTGCTGTTGGGGTCCCCCAGGGCTCAGTCCTCAGCCCCCTCCTCTTCTCCATGTACACAGCCCCCATTGGACAGACCATCAGGAGATTTGGTTTCCAGTACCATCTCTATGCTGACGACACCCAGCTATACACCTCCTCCCGGGACATCACAGCAACATTCCTCCAGAACGCCACCGACTGTCTGTCTGCTGTCTCTAACACTATGTCCTCTCTCTACCTAAAACTGAACCTCTCAAAACCTGACCTTTTCCTGTTTACGCCCTCCACTAACCAACCTCATCCTGACATCTCCATCTCACTGTGTAGCACCGCCATAACTCCTAGACAACATGCCCACTGCCTTGGGGTCATATTCGACTCTGATCTTTCCTTCACCCCCTACATCCAATCTCTCGCCCGAACATGTCAGCTGCACCTCAAGAACATCCCAAGAATCCGCCTTTTTCTCACCGTGCACATGATAAAAACATTCACTGTTGCCCTCATCCACTCTCGGCTCGATTATTGCTCGCTGCTGATCGGCCTCCCCTGCTCCATACTCTACCCCCTCCAATCCATCCTGAATGCAGCAGCCAGGCTCATCTTCCTGTCCAGCCGCTACTCGGACGCCTCTGCCCAGTGCCAGTCACTGCACTGGCTGCCCGTCAAATACAGAATACAATTTAAACCCACTACCCTCATCCACAAAGCTCTCCACAGCACTGCGCCGCCATATATTGCTTCGCTCATCTCAATTCACCACCCAGCCCGCACCCTCCGGTCTGCTAACGAAATCAGACTAATTGCCCCTCTAATTCGAACCTCTCATTACCGCCTCCAAGACTTTTCCAGAGCAGCACCGGTCCTCTGGAAAGCGCTACCAAAAATAACCGGGCAATCACGGACACACTAAACTTCAGGCGTGCTCTAAAAATGCACCTCTTCAGGGAGCCATACCATATCTCCGAAACCAAACCCCTCTGAACTCCACCTGATAACATGCTCCCTGTCCTATCGACTGCAGCTCCTGCTAGCTGAAACAACCGGTATCTGCAGACATACCGACTCCGCCACTATATGGCCTGACCATTGTCTGTGTGTATAGCATTCCTCACTCTGCACCTCGCTTTACTGTGCACATCTTCAGCCCCTTTACTTTCTGTATCACCCCATTATCTGTAGTATGTAAGCTCGTTGGAGCAGGACCCTCACCCCTACTGTGTCCATCAATTGATTACTTCATGTAACCGTGGTCTTGTGTTATTTCCCCTGTATTGTAAGTGCTGCATAATATGTTGGCACTATATAAATAGAGATTATTATCTCAGTCACAATACCCACTACAGGCCATGCCCCAAATCAAAGAGAAGTACCGTCCTATACCCCTTCGACCTATCAATAGAACTCAAGAACTTTAAGTCAGTCTCGCTGTACCTACATGACGACATTGTATATCCAAAGACCGATGAAGATCACTTGCAGCACTTGAGAGAAGCCACATTGTTAGTGCAGATGGAGTGTATCCTGACCCTGACAAGACTGATGCAGTCAAAAATTGGCCCACTCCCAAAATGCTCAAAGACATCCAAAGTTTTCTAGGATTTGTAGGCTATTACCGGCGCTTCATACCTAATTTCGCACATGTAGCCACCCTTCTGCAAGAAGTCCTGAGGGAACACTCAAAAGAGTCACATTAAAGGCCTTTACTAATTAATTGGGAAAATGAGCAAGAGAAAGCATTCCAGACCCTCAAAGGAAAACTAGTTACTCGTCCTATTCTAGCATACCCAGATTATACTCTCCCCTTCAATTTGTACACAGACGCTAGTTTTAAAGGGCTAGGCACAGTACTTAGTCAGGTCCAAGAAGGCAAAGAGTGAGTAGTTTCTATGCTAGTCGCTCACTGAAGGTATTAGAAAGAAGTGATCAGAATTATAGCTCTTTTAGGCTAGAATTGCTTGCGTTAGTTTGGGCTGTAACAAAAAAGTTCAAGGATTACTTAGCAGCTGCAATATTCACTGCTTATACAGATAATAATCTAGTGGCTCATCTAAATTCCGCAAAACCAGGAGCATTACAGCAGAGATGGCTCTCCAGACTTCAACTTCAACGTCAAATACAGAGCTGGAAAAACCAATATAAATGCTGATGCTCTCTCTAGGTTACCCAAAGCAATAGACTACTCCCTGAGGAAGACCAGTGGAAAGAAATAGAAATGCCCAATTTTTAAGTTCATCAAGCTCAACAATGTTGTTATACCTCAGTAAATGACTCTAATCCTCCAAGTGATTCCACTGATACTTTTCAAAGATGGCTCCCGTTACAGCAAGATAGCAGAACATTTGGTGAACTACAAGAGTATTTGTTATCTGTAACTATACCCAAAGGTATGCCTCCAAGTCTTCTGATCCAGAACTACAATGTCTGTGGAGACAAAAAAAGAGACTATTCCTAAAAAAGAGTCTCATCATAAGGAGTTCCACTGATCCTTTATCTAGCAACAGTGTTCATCAGATTCTAATTCCCCGCCGAGATGCAATTCAAGTACTGTTAGCATACCATGATCAGTCAGGTCATTTTGGAGTGCATAAAACTGAAGCTACCATAAGACAGAGATTCTACTAGATTGGAATGCACAATGACATTGAAAAGTTGTGTCAGGAGTGCACTGTGTGTGAGACCCACAGAAGAGCTAAAAATGACCAAAAGGCCACTCTTCATCCAATTGTTGCTAATAAGCCTCTTGAATAGAGATGAGCGAGTATACTCGCTAAAGGCAATTGCTCGAGCGAGCATTGCCTTTAGCGAGTACCTGCCCGCTCGAGACAGAAGGTTCGGGTGCTGGCGCGGGGGAGTGGTGTGTAGTAGCAGTCAGCAGGAGAGAGCGGGGGGGAGAGAGGGAGAGAGAGATCTCCCCTCCGTTCCGCTCTGCTCTCCCCCCCAATGCTCGCTCGAGCAATTGCCTTTAGCGAGTATACTCGCTCATCTCTACTCTTGAACTTTTGGCTATTGATCATCTTAAAATAGAGACTATCTCCTCTGGATACAATTATGTACTCACCAGAATTGATCATTACACTAAATTCACTATAGCTGTTCCAGTAAAAGACTTAAAGGGGTTGTCCCGCGCCGAAACTGTGTTTTTTTTTTTTTCAATAGCCCCCCTCCCCCCCCCCCCCCCCCCCCCGTTCGGCGCGAGACAAACCCGATGCAGGGGTAAAAAAAAAAAAACCTCCGGTACTTACACGAATCCCGGCGCTGCTGCGACTTCGTACTTACCTTGCTAAGATGGCCGCTGGAATCTTCACCCACGGTGGACCGCAGGTCTTCTCCCATGGTGCACCGTGGGCTCTGTGCGTTCCATTGCCGATTCCAGCCTCCTAATTGGCTGGAATCGGCACATGTGACGGGGCGGAGCTACCAGGAGACGCTCTCCGGCACGAGCGGCCCCATTCAGAAGAAAGAAGACCGGACTGCGCAAGCGCGTCTAATCGGGCGATTAGACGCTGAAATTAGACGGCACCATGGAGACGAGGACGCTAGCAACGGAGCAGGTAAGTGAATAACTTCTGTATGGCTCATAATTAATGCACGATGTACATTACAAAGTGCATTAATATGGCCATACAGAAGTGTATAACCCCACTTGCTTTCACGGGACAACCCCTTTAATTGCAAAAACCACTGAAGCTATTGTTTGGAAACCATTCATTCACAATGAAATACTATCTGACAGAGGTTCTACATTCGAGTACCAACTATTTCAGGAACTACGTGACATTTACCATTGCAAAAAGTTGAAAACTACAGCATATCATCCCCAAGGGAATGAACTGAAAAAGCTAATCAGACAATCCTAGAACTATTGAGAACTATTCCTCAAAGACAACGAGTTCATTGGCCAGCGTTATTACCTGAACTAATCTACACTTATAGCAAGACTTCACATTGCTCTACTGGCTACACCCCATACTACTTTATGTTTGGGCAGCAAGGAAGACTACCTGAAGTTGGGTGTTCAAGTTTCTGACAATACAAACCCTTTGCTTAAAACTGAATGGGTTCAAGACTGTCAGCATCACCTCAAAGAAGCTCAAGATATTGTTGATAATCATCTGTACCATTTAACACAGCCCAGTGGCCCCGTTATCATCACCAGGATCTACTGATTCAGGAACTGAAGAAATTGAGACAGAATCTGAAACTGAGACGGATGAGCGTCAGGACACTGAATGTTCCTCACCATTTGACTTAAATAATCAAAATGTAAAACGAAATGCAGTAGACCACAGCACACATATAATCCTCCACTAGGAGGGAGGCTTCTTCCAAAGGTATAGGGATGCAACGCTTACAGCTTGGTTCTGGATCCTGAACCAACGTTACAATAGATAGTCCAAATACTGGTGGAAGCAGCATCCAGGGGAGTGACTCTGTAGTAGTATTGAACTCATAACATTGAGTGCAAAAGTCCTTCCTTATTGTGCCCATAAAATCAGACAACGTTTCGACCCCATGAGCGGTGGTCTTTGTCAAGTCTGAAGAAGAACTTTTGCACTCAGTGATGTGAGTTGAATACCACTACAGAGTCAATCCCCTGGATGCTGCTTCCACCAGTATTTGGACTGACTTAAATAATCAGATATTGTGGTACCAAAATCCCTTTTCTAGACTGCTGTATCAACGACCAGCATCTGTACCACCACCACCAATACTACAGCAAATTCCAGCATCTGTACCCCTTTCACCAGTTCCTATGGCACCCACTCCCAGAAGAAGACTTTCTAGAATACCTGTCCTGAGGAAATCTACCAGGAGTACCTGTGGACAACTACTCCTGCGTCTGCAGGACTAACTTTATTTAATCAACTAATTAAATCCCATGGATTACAAATACCCTTGAATAAAACTTTAATAAATTAAACAAGGTTTGTGCCCTGAGGGATTTCTTAGTGTAAAGCAACGTGGCATTTGTTCCACTTGGAAACGCTTTTTTTCTTCTTCATTTTGACCTTCACATGCATAAAACGTGAAATAAATATTATTGACCCTTTCTTTGTTCAGTCAACATCCCACTATTTGATTTGTAAGCAGAATCTGAGGTTTGCTGCCTATGCATTAATCAATAGTACAATACACATTACACAACAGGTTATATTCCTGGGTCATTTGCTATGGTGCACAGCAATGTTTTATGGTCTTAATATGACATGTGTTAGTTATATGACATTTACAGCGCCAAAGAAATGAAGCGCCTAAAACCCAGTACAAAGCTTATGACTGCAGCCCTGCCCAAGCTAGGAGCAGAGGTCTAAGGGCTCAGTCAGACAGCCGCTTTTTTTGTGCATTTTTTTGTGTGAAACGAACGCAAAACGCATGCATCAAAAATTTGCAAGACCAAAGCGGGCATCACGTTCTAAAAAAAATTTTAAAAAAAATCGTACTTGGGTGCGCTCAAAATTCGCACAGAAAGTGCGGTGCCATTGCTATCCCCTGCTGCAGCTGTGACAGCTGCAGCAGGGGATTCCTTGGATATGACACATCCAGGGGTTTCACCTTGTGGTCAATAAGGCGTCCCCATTGACAACATACAGAGAAGATCGCGATCCTCTGCCACAGCTGTGACATCTCCACGGGGAGTCCCCTCATCACTGAACACTGTGACAGCATTGTCACAGTGTTCAATGGCAAAGAGACACCCTGTGGGGATGAAGAACTTCCCTGCAACAGCTGTCACAATGCTATCCCATTGAGTAAAAAAGCAGATCTATGAAGCCTCAGATTCTCAATCGTTTTCTTCCCATTAGTGATGTTAATACTGATGCAATGTTACGAGAGTAAAAATTTGCGGCATGCTCTATCTTTAGGCTCACACCCACTGGCGTTATTTTTTTCTCTTGTGATGTGAGAGCAAGTGAAAACACTCGCCTCGCAGCGCAAGAAAAACGCTGTGATATAGCCAATGTCTTCAATGGGGCCAGCGGCAGCAGCACTAGCCCCATTGAAAACATAGAAAGAATACCGTGGACTTCTGCTACAGCTGTGGCATGAGTGTCCTTCATCCCCGCGGGGACCGTGGAGATGAAGGAATCCTCTGCCACAGCTGTGACAGAAGTCCAGCATGCTATCCCATTGCTTTCAATGGGGTCGGCGCTGCTGCCGGCCCCATTGAAAGCAGTGGTTTGTTGCAACCCCCACAGCATGAAATATAAGCCCTTCCCTTAAAATCAACATAAGCTGGTTAAAAAAAACAAAAAAAATAATGTACTTACCTCTCCGCCGCTTAGATGCATTCTCCGGCTGGCTCCGCTGCACTGCTGTCCAGCACTTTCATGAATCAGCCAATCAGCACAGCCCTTTCAGGAGGCGGGGATTTTTAAATCTCTGCCTGCTGAAAGTGTTTGACAGCAGTTCAGGGGAGCCAGCTGGAGGACGCATCAGAGCAGCGGACTGGTGAGTAAATTTATTTTTTGCTTTTTTAACCAGCTAATGATGATTTTTTCGGGAAGGGCTTATATTTCAAGCCCTTCCCTGAAAATCATGCTGTGGGGGTTGCCAGCAGCAGCGCCGACCCCATTGAAAGTAATGGGATAGCATGCTGGACTTCTGCCACAGCTGTCACAGCTATGACAGCTGTGGCAGAGGATTCCTTCATCCCCGCGGTCCCTGCGGGGATGAAGGAAACTCCTGCTACAGCTGTCACGGCTGTGACAGTTGTGGCAGAAGTCCACGGTATTCTCCCTATGTCTTCAATGGGGCTAGCACTGCTGCCACTGGCCCCATTGAAAACACTGGCGATATCACAGCGTTTTTCTTGCGCTGCGATGCGAGTGATTTCACTTGCTTTCGCAGTGCAAGAGAAAAAAAACGCCAGTGGGTGTGAGCCCTTTCTGCGATGTGCAATTTTTTTTATCTCCCATGTTTCCCTATGGAGCCTTCTTTTTAGCGCATTGCAACGCACAAACTTGTGATGCGATTTTAACATCAGAAAGTCCTATTGACTTCCGCGCTAAATTGCATCATAAAATTGCAAGCGACAGCAATGTTTTTGTGAGAAAAAGCAGTGCAGATGCTCACAAATCGCAAAAAAAATGCAATTTTTCTTATGGTAAAATCGCCATCGCCCATATAGAACTAGCCTAAATGTGGAATTTTTTTGAAATATATCAATCCTGAAATTTCTAGGTCCTATATATTTAGATACAGCATAATAGCTGATGGGCACTGCTTCTCTTGCATACAGACTTTCCCTGCTATTGCAGATCATCTAGACGAGCAGAAACTACAGAAACATCAAAGATGACAAGAGTGAAACTATTTCTGCACAACCCTTTTAATTTCTACAGCTACAAATAGCCCAGAGGTATGGGGTGTAAATTTCCTGCTGTTTTGTCATTAGCTTAGAAATAATACATCTTGCATTATGATAGTCTCACATCTGTCTCTAATTGCAGACTACAGGCTGCCATAAAAAGCATTATATAATAATTGAATTTCCCTGCTCGGCACAGTCAGTGGGTCCAGAAGAAGAAGGCGCCAAAAAACACGTTAACGGCTAAATTGTTGGAATTACTACTAATTGAAAACTACCAAGTTGGAACTGTTTGTTGAAATCTTTGCAAGTGTGGAGTAAACTGTGTACCTTTGGTTTACGTTATCAAAGCTGATGTGGATTCTTTATTTTCGACCCGACCTGATAATTTTCCCCTCCAAGGTACTGGTGTTATGAAATCAATTCAATTTACCTGCTATTGTTACTGTTGTTTCTATTTGCCACTGCCTGCAGCCAAGCTGGGCCACGCCTAGGCACTATGGAGTGGGATGGTAGAGTCACTGTTGACAACCATCTGATTTCCCCATTGTCTCCCCACAAAGGTCTGCACCCGGTTGCCGCACATGGTGTATATTCATTCACAAAGTGACGGATAAATCATCATTCGGGAAAACTTTAGATAACGTCAGAACAAAACCCAAATTTTTGTCTTACCAAAGTATAGAACAAGGAAAATGTGCCTGAAGTTTCATTGTCTGTATGTTCTAAGAATTCCACTCTCTGTCCCGGCAATATAGAGATCACCGACCGCAACTCCTTAGCCCCTTCTTGACGTGTGCTGTACATGTCCAGTGCATGTCAGGTGTCATTCTATGGAGCAAGCTTGGGAGCCTGGTCCGATTTGTATATCTATGACAGCTTACACCCACCTGCAGCAACCATGATCGAGATAATACCAATTGCAGCTATTAAACTTTTAGATGCCAATGTCGATTAATTTAAATGTCTTGATTAGAATTCAAATGTTCCAAATGTTTTGTCCATTCCCAACAATGAGATTGCCATCATGACTGCCAGGGGGTTTCTGAAGGCCCCTAGAGTTGTCATGAAAGTTTTCCTATTAAGACCTGCCTACAGCATATCTTAATAGAATGACATTAAAAATTAAAGTCTCCTATGGAAACTAAAAGAGGTAAAATTAAGCAAAATAAAGAAATGTTAATTATCAGAAAAAATAAATAAGAAAAAAACTTTTTCCCAGTTTTTGGAACAAAAAAATAAAAAAAATGTAAAAATTGGTTTGTCTGCACCCATAAAATAATGTCACATTATTAATATCCCATGGTGAACCATTATTAATGCTAGAAGTGCACTTTTTTGCTCATCCTGTCTTCAAGAAAAAAACTAAAATAAAAAAGCGATCAAAATGTTGCACCAATATACCATAAAATGGTACTAATAAGAACTACAGGTCACCCACAAAAAAAACAGCCCTCACACATCTGCATTATCTGAAAATAATTAGGGAAGTCAAAAGGAAAACATTTGTTTAAGTATTAGAAAGAAAAAACAATATAAATGCGATATCTCTGTAATCATAATGACCCACAGAATAAAGATAACATAATGCCACAAAAAACTCAAAAAAGGCACAATTGCATTTTTTGTTTTCCAATATGTTATACAGTACCTTGAATGGTAGCATTCAAAAATTCACCCTGGCTTTATTGCAAGCAATGAAAGTGAATGTGGTGACATTGTGAACAACAATTTACTGCAACCACAACATGACAGTCTCAACACATTCAGCAGGGTTGGATTTCTTACTACTAACCTTTATCATGGCAGCTTGAAGCTATCATGGCAGCTATCACATCCCCTGATCTAAGGGCAGGAGCAGGAAAGGGGAATCCCCATGGCCGAACAGTTCTGTCCTAAGAAGGAACCGAACAACCCAAATAGACCCCATTGACTATAATGGAGCCCTTTCGCTTTCTGTCTAGCTGGGGGCTTTTAGATGGAAGAAAAAGCACTGCCTGCAGCCCTTTATCTTCTTGTATTTTGTGCTGGATCTGCTACAGAACCTCCGACCAAAGGCAAATGTAAAAAAGAGTGGCATCTCATCTCAGGCAGCACTCTTACCTGAATGCTGGGGGCTGCAAATTCAAAAAAAGATGCTATGTAGTCTCCTGGATTTTGGACACTACAGCACTTTTCATGGTCACTTCTGGTTTAAATGTGTTCATTCATTATAGATGTTGAATTCAGGCTTTTTTGGACTTTTATTTGCCTTCTATTTACCACTATACTCTGTTTTTAGGCAAGTTACCCATCCCCTTTGGGTTCTCTGTCCACCTAGAAACAGTCATTAGGGGAGTTCCTTACTCTGGTAACAGCCGGAGTAAGATAGCCTGTGATTGGAGGCTCAGATCTGCGCATGGGTTGGGTGAGAGGAAGCAGTTAAAGGGGAGAATTGGTGGAGTTTAGACAGTCTAGAGAGGCGAGTCTACAGAGTTGGAATGAAAAAGCAAGGAAGGAAGGAAAGAAAAGCAGGGCCTGAAGGGAAGAGACAGTGCAGTGGGAAGGCAGAAGTGTAAGTACCAACAAGGTGGGATGTATGGAGGAAAGAGAGTGAGAGAGAATGGGAGCAAAGGAGGAGAGAAAAGGAAGGGGTACGAAGGTGTGTTCCTGTACTTAATCCTGTATACCCTCCATACGTATAGAAACTGCTAGAACAGTGAGTACAGAATCTAGTTTCTATTCCCGGGAATTACGTGTTTGGAGTGACACGCATAGAGGTGTTAACATATAGTTAAACCATTAGCACCTAGAGCCAATCGTGAGTTCTTATGATTAAAAGGAGGCATGCATTTCTGATTGTACATAAGTGAACATATATATATATATATATATATATATATATATATATATATATATACGTTGTCTTTGTAATAAACTCAGAAGAGCTTCCATTGTCAGATAATACAGACTGTGTCATGTGTCAGTAATTTGTGTACACAGCTTCTCATTTAATAAGGACCGGGCAATAAAACGCGCTAAGAAATCCCTCTGATGATTTCTCTAACACCCTTTTTATTATTATGTTGTCTGGAGTAGGTCTTGGCCTATGTATGGACAGGCGTCATGAACTTGGCAAACCAACACCTTTTTCTGCCCAACTTTGCGGGTAGCAGCAAACGCAAACCAGAACACCTATTCACAGTGTCATGTGGCATTTCTTCTGCAAATTGCATTTGCATTTAAAGAGGACTAGCGCCACTACCGCCAATGTTTTCAAGTGAGCATGGTGAAATCCAGGGAGAATCTGCCACAAAATCCGGAGTGACACTTGTGGATTTTGCCACAGATTTCTTACTGATATTTTGCTACAAAAAATATGTCCTCAGTGGACGTACCATTAAAGGTTTTCCTTGCCCGCTCATTTGCTGATGTTTGCATCATTATTTATTTTGTCTGTGAATTCTGATTTTCAAGTGGTCTTCCACATCTTTTTGTTCTGCTGTTTGCAGTCTATTTTCAGGGAGGGGTGTTTACCAAGCCTAACTTTCTACCAGTAGTTCCCCGTCCTGACTTTCTTGCCATTATTTCCCATGCTGCATTGCACTGTCTCTAGTTCAATCAGCAGGGAAGCAGTATCTGAATGCCCACCCCTCTGCTTTTCCAGAACAATCAGGGATTTAAAGACATTCTGGGCAAATAATTGGTAAACGCAATACAATGTATGTGTGATGTATGAACATACACACACAGACACAAACCCACACACTGTAACAGCAGAAGAGACAGAGATTGTGGAGATGATTATCACAGTGTTCGCAGATCTGTCAACCTGCAGCTTGTAAGTGTGAGTGTAAGCTTTCGCGTTCGCCGAATCTCATCCCCTTGGATTTCTACCTGTGGGGTAATGTCAAGTCTGGGCTCTATGCAGTGGGAATCCAAAGAAACAGTGGATCCTCGACGCCTGTGAAACCATTTCTGCTGAGGTGTTGCACTCAGTGCATCATGATTGGGAGAGCATGGGAGCAAAAGATAGCTTTGATGATTGGATAGAATTCTGTTCTTGATACCAATAGCACCCCTAGCCCAATTCTATTCTTGATTCTGATACTATTCTTGGTTAGGTAAGCCAGAAACTGTAAGGTGATATAATACAGTATTCTGGTTAAAGATAGATTTGTATAGCGTACAGTTCTTGATTTGAGTATTATACCCAGTTCTGTTCTAATCATAGATGTTAGTAATGGTTCATCGTAATCATAAATATTAATCCTGGTTTGACGCGTCTCCTTGGGACAAACCTCTAACGCAAATTAAATCAACAAACAAAAGCAAGACCGTCAGCCCCGATGGTGGACTGACGTTTAGTATCTTACATAAAGGGTGAAGTTTCATTATAGATCTCATGGGGTACTCATGTTACTCCAACACAACTTTTATCACTGTTTATGACTTGAGGGAATGACTTTCGAAGTTTAGCTTTGTTTATTACAATGTCATTTGATTCTACATAATAACATTCAGTATTTCAGTTTTTTAATGTCTTCAACGAGCAGCGTTACTTTTGGGAGTAATCCATTCAGATGGCAGAATTCCAGAATTACCAAAGTATTTTATTGTATATATACATAAGATCCTTGGGTCTCATTTATCAAAACTATCTAAAAGAAAAAGTGTCTTTGTTGTCCATAGCAACCGATCAGAACTCAGCTTTTATTTTAAAACAGCAATATAAGAAATGAAAGAGGTGATCTGATTGGTTGATGTAGGCAATAAAGACACATTTTTTTCCAGAAAGTTTTGAAACACGAGGCCCAACGTATCTATTTCATTAAAGAAACACTACAGAATAAATATAAATACTGTGTTATGCCTAGTGCAGCATCTATGTGGATAGTGCATGACACAGTGATTCAAAAACCACCAAACAGAGCATCCCTGTGTCATCCATTTTTGTCCACGGTGTTATTTAAGCATGCAATGAAAAACCATCTAGTGGTGCTTTGGACCTCCTTTAGTCTACAGAACTGTAGCTATTGGCAGTGGCACCGATTCCCCTAGGTGTTGTAATCATTCTGCAGGAATACTGGCCCTTGCGGACAGGAAGCTTCTTGTAGTTGCTGCACCTTAGATAGCAGTACTGACATGTTCTGACCAGCTGACAGGAATGGTTCATTAATTTATGCTGCTTGCGTTAAATTCTGACTCTCCCATCAGCATGGGGAAGCAGAAATCTGGATTCATCGGAGCAGGTTAAGTTTTTCCCACTGCTCAATGTTACAATTTTTGCACTCTTTTGCCCAATGGAGTCTTGTCTTTTGGTTTCTCTTAAACAACAATGGCCCTGGAACTGGTTGTCTACTGTAATAGCTCATCCATGCTAAGGAACCACGAGTTGTGTATTCAGACATGTTGTTTGGAGCACCAGCATTGCATTCAGCTAGAATCTTCAATTTCCATGACTGTGCACCTCCTGTTTGTCAGAATGATTCTTGACACCCCTATCTGACTCCTTTCCTCAACAAGTTGTCTGTCCACAGAATCCTTATTGCTGGATGCTTTCCTTCGATCACACTATTTTTGATATACTCTCCATATAGTTGCATGAGAAAACTCCAAAAAAGTCGGCAGTGAAATCTTGGCACCGACTAGTCTAACACTGATGGCCAGGCTTCATTGGCAGTCAAGCAGATCACTGGATTTTCCCAACTAATATGGATTTGCATTCAAACTGATCAAAAGAAAACTTGTCACTTTATTTTATGCTGCACCACGGGGTCTAATTTCCTTACATGGAAGCTCCAATGGTGAAAAGCTAGGGTCTCTAATAATGCGGACATTCAGAATATGTCAATCATTATAGATTTTCAGCCTCTCTGTAAAGGTAAGTGTTTGTTCCCTTTGGACCTTCATATAGATGTATGCAGCTTAATTCTTTATCTATTACATGGGACCAGCCATCTGACCTTATATTAACCCAAGTCATGTAACCACCATTTATTTACATTTCTAATCAGTGTAACTATGCTCCGGCTCTCTAGTTGGGTATGTGCCTAGTCTAACAGTGGGCGTCCAGGTCAGTGGGTATAAAGAGCCGCTGGAAAAGCCAATGCAATGGAATTGATTCTTCTCTGAGAGGTAAGATACTTGCAGTGCTGTGTAATCCATGTATGTTTCAAGCTTGGTAGGAAATGAAAATTTAGTTTGGCTCTATGCTGAAAAGTGTCCCTAATTGTATTAAATATAATGTTGTATGCAGAAATTAGGTAGACTAAACAAATGGAGCAACTGTGGGAGGGCTTAAACACATGGGCTGGGAAAAAGACGGGACGCAGAACGGGACAAAACGAAACTATTGATTTCAATGGTTTTGTATTCACTGTCAGAATTATTGTGCATTAAAAGATGGGGCAGGACATATCTTCCCGCTGTTTTATTATTTTTAAACTAACGCAATAGCATGGAGTTTGAATAGTCAAAAAAACCCCAGTTGATGTGCTAATACACTCCATGGCAGAGAACGTATTAGGGAATTTGCCCGTCTCTTTAAGTCCTAAGGGTCCTTTAAGATGAGCCGATTCTTGTTCTCTCTCATGCACTCTGTTTAGACAGGCAGAGGCATCATTGACTCATTCAAATGAGAATCGCCCAGAAACTTTTAGTCTTTCCCATTCGCTGTATAACGGAACCAGAATGACTGGATGATTGCTGTTTAGGCCTCGGTCAGACAGGCGTTTTTTCACGCGATTTGCGGATTGCATGACGGATGCGCATCCGCAAATTGCGTGACCAGGGCCAACGGTTCGCCGAAAAATCTGCAGCTAGCAGCGTTTTCGGCGAAACGGGCCAGACACGAGGAATCGCAGATCGTGCCTATCTGCGATCTGCAATTCCTTGTGTTCTATATATGCGCTCAATGGGGCCGGCGGCAGCAGCGCCGACCCCATTGAGAACATATACTACAAAGATCATTCTCCTTTGCCACAGCTGTAACAGCTGTGGCAGAGAAGAACGATGTTCGCCCTTTGAATTCAATGGAGCCGGCAATACAGCCGGCTCCATTGAAAGCAATTGGCTGCTGGCGAGTGCGGGATGAATTTTCGGGAAGGGCTTAAAAATATAAGCCCTTCCCTGAAAATCATCCTAAAATGTGTAAAAATAAAAAAAAATATATACTCACCTTGTCCCTGCAGCCGGAGTTCAGCCGTGGCCGGCCGGCAGTTCTCCTGAAATTGAATGACAGCTGAGAGCTGGCCCTAATTGGTCCTTGCGCTGAGCCAATCAGAGGCAGCACTCACTCACCCATTCATGAATTCATGAATGGGTGAGTGAGAGCTGCCTCTGATTGGTGAGGGCTGTGACCAATCAGAGGCAGCCCATTCAGCAGGCGGGGATTTTAAATCCCCACCTGCTGAATACTACACAGAGCAGTTCAGGAGAACTGCCGGACGGACGCGGCTGAACTCCGTCTGCAGGGACAAGGTGAGTATATTTTTTTTACACATTTTTGGATGATTTTCAGGGAAGGCCTTAAATTTTTAAGCCCTTTCTGAAAATTCATCCCGCGCTCGCAGGCAGCCCATTGCTTTCAATAGAGCCAGCTGTATTGCCGGCTCCATTGAATTCAATGGGCGAACATTGTTCTTCTCTGCCACAGCTGTTACAGCTGTGGCAGAGGAGAATGATCTTTGTAGTATATGTTCTCAATGGGGTCGGCGCTGCTGCCGCCGGCCCCATTGAGCGCATATATAGAACACAAGGAATCGTAGATCGCAGATAGGCGCGATCTGCGATTCCTCGTGTCCTATAATTTATCGGACATCTGCATAAAAAGCGGCCATGTGACCGATCCCATTGCGAAGCAATGGTTCTATTTATGCACAGATCGCATGCGCAAATCGCACAAAAAAACGCCCGTCTGACCGAGGCCTTAAACTGAATGAGCCAGAGTTGATTTTTGTACCTGCATAAAATGAACAACGAACAAAAAGTGATCGATTATCGTTCAGTCGTTGCCTCGCATTTAGACCGAACAATTATCGTTTGCTTTCACTCGTTTAAATAATTTTTTAAACAATAATTATTCCGTCTAAAAGCACCTTAAAGGGCAAAAACACACGGGCACATGCGCTAATACACTCGCCACTACGGAGCCCGTCCCAGCGTATACATATTACATATTGTATTATAACATTACAAGATATATTCACTAGATCATTGGAGAACATCCAGAGATTCTGATTGACAGGTATGACGTTTGGAAGAAATTCTTCTCCAAAAATGAGAATTAGCTTCTACCTCAGGTTTTATTTTTTTGCCTTCTAATGGCATGATAGGCTGAACTGGATGGCTGGATGTCTTTTTTTCAGTCTTAAACTAGTTACTATGTTACTATATAACTAGCTTACTTTATTACTTTGTTACTATATTACTATGTTACTATCTTACTATATTACTGTTGCTATATTACTATTTTACCATGTTACTACATTTATATCCTACTATACTACTATCTTACTATTTTATTATCTTACTGTATTACTATATTACTACCCATGTTACTATATTATTATCTTACTGTGTTACTATGTTACCATGTTACTATATTACTCTGTTACTATCCTAATACGTTACTTTATTTGTATATTACTGTATTACTATATTATCTTACTATTTTACTATCTTACTATATTATTATCTTACTATAGTACTATGCTACTATAATACTATCTTACTGTATTACCATGTTACTATATTATTATGTTACTGTATTACTATCTTACTATATTATTATGGTACTATATTATAATCTCACTGTATTACTATATTACTCTTACCATATTACTATATTATCTTACTGTATTACTATATTATGTTACTATAATACTATGTTACTGTATTACTATCTTACTTTATTACTATTATGTTACAGTATTACTATCTTACTATATTGCTATCTTACTATGTTACTATATTATTATGTGACTGTGTCTTTCTTGCAGATTTAAGATCAGTTCTGATCATGAAAATCCTGGTTTCCTCATTGCTCCTCTTGTTCCTATCAGGTATGGTGAGCTGTTCCTTGTAATGTAACATTAAGGCTAACTTTACACTGGTGAGCGCGATATGGGGCAGTGAATCCCGCCCCCATCCATATCACGTTCCCCACCATGGGAACTCCTCCAAGGATGAGAGGAGTTTGCATGTCAAAACAGCCTCGCATCACTTTGGGGAAGAAGGGATCCTTCACTGTGGCGGTTAGCCGAGGCAGAGGATCACAGAGTTTCTACTATTGTTTTCAATGGGAGATCTCGCGAAGCTGACGCTGGCCCCATTGACAACAGTGGGCACTTCCATGCGAGAGCATGCAGGGAGATAGAACATGCCACGATTTGTTTCCTGCATAGCATTGCGGTGCCATACAGGAAAACATCGCTCATATGTATCACCCCATGGTGTGAGAATTGTGCGTCTCGCAACACACAAATCCACATGAGTTCCTCACCAGCGTGAAGACGTCCTAAGGGCTTCTTGAGATTTCCATAGTTTCATTTTGACTAGTGGGATTCTTGCGTGATATTACTACCTGCCAGAAAAGATAGGACTTGCACTATCTTTCTCGCACGTAGTTTTTCTGCATATGAGAAAAGACAGGGCGGACTTATCTTCCTGCTTTTTTTTTATTTGCACGCAATAGCGGGAGTTTGAATAGTCAAAAAAATAATTAAAAATTACCGGTTCACGCACTGATATGCTCGGAGTGGCGAGTGTATTAGCACATGCACCCATGTTGCCATATTGATAATTATGTATTCAACAGTTATGCCGCATTAATGAGGAGTGACAAAAGATTCTTATAGTTATGTGAAGAAGTGATGAGAACGCCATGTGCCTTGCGTCTAACAGGAGGAACTATTGAGGAAGTGAAGGAGATGTATGTTGCTTTAAGAATACTGCTACTTTAAGTGAAATAGTTTAATGCAAAGTTATTCTGCAACGATAAAGTAACACAAACCCTTCTAAAAAAAGTGCCACCTCTGTTTGTCATTGCTGCGCCACCCTGAACCTGTGGGTCAGGAAGGATATTATTTCTCCTTAAGGCCGCCTGCACACGGGCGGAAATCCCGCGGCGGGATTTCCCGCGGGATTTCCGCCACTGAAAGCCTGCATAGGAGTGCATTACAATACGCACTCCTATGCAGACGGCCATGGTTTGGCCACGCGAAATCTCGCGCGGCAAACAAACCGCGGCATGTCCTATTTCTGTGCGGGGCTCTCAGAGCCCCGCACAGAAACGTCACCCACCCGGCCGCCGGCTCCGGTCAGCGCATACGCCGGCTTCCCGGCAGCCGGCACATGAAAGAGCCGGGGCCGCCGGGCGCGGGTGAGTACGCGCTCGTCCCTGCAGGCGCTCGGGTCGGATCGCGCGGCGAGAATCCTCGCGGCCGGATCCGATCCGCTCGTCTGCAGGCGGCCTAAGGAGACCAACTAGAATGTGAGTGAGGAGACATATAAGGCCATGCATGCTCCTCTGGAAAATTTGTAAATGGGAAGATAGAACAATACCTTGGTAGCGCCACCTATTGGAGGGCAGCATTCCTGCAAGTCAATGTCAGTTTTTGCCTCCTGAACCTGTGTCGCACCACCATCCACAACCAGTTACAGGAGATCCCAGTGGTAGGACACCCAGTGATCAGACATCTAGAATCCATTGCTATGGATAGGTAATGAACGTCAGTCTTGGCTCAGCCTATTTAATAAGAAATTGGCTGTTTCGGTTGCCATTTCCTGCGCTGGCACTGAGGAGCATTAGTGCTGTACATGTTAGGGGACTTATATTGGTGCATAAAGACCTCAGATAGTGAACAGGTCGCACTTCTGTTGCACTAATTCAACTTTATTCTTATAGGAACATATAGTAAACCCATTGAAGAGCAGGATGTAAAACCACCTCCGAAACCTGATACGAGGGAGTGTGTGAAAAGTCTGTTCTCTAATATATACGCGTTGGGTGCGGATTTGGTCGGAAGCTGGGAGTCATCAGAGACTGAAAGAGTGTAAGATGATTGAAAGTATTTTCATATATAATTCAAGGACTAAAAAGGGCTGAAACATGAATATCCTCTAATATTTAGTAAGAACGGCTTCAGACAACCGTATACGCAGCTGCACATGCTTCAGCGCAACGCGTTTGTACCATGAACAAGTTTGATTTGCACGTGTCTCTGTGCATGTATTGCACTTTTTTTCACACACGTGCGCAAAACACTCCCGCCCTGATTTAAAAGTCTTAACAAGGTCTAAACGTGTTCTGTTTTTCCCACAATTATGCAGTGTGTTGCGTATTTGCGCGCATATGCTCACCTCCCATAGGTTTCTATAGGGGCCTTTGTTTTGTAATATGCAGAAAGATAGAGCAGGTCCTATTTTTTTGTGCATGCCCAAAAATCATTCATGAGAACAAAGCAATTGACATCAATGGGTTCTGTTCTATATGCATTGCGTATATATGAAACGTGCGCAAATACGGTCATCTGAAGCGAAGCTGCCCTAAGACTGCCCATACACTTTAGATAGCTGTCAGCCAACAGCTATTCCCCACCTCCCCATACATATACACACTCCAACATCTTTGTGAACTAATTTGCATAACCAAGCGTCCATTAGCATCATTGATGAAACTAATCACCCCCATATATTTATCAAGGATCTTGTTATAGAGGGGAGCAGAAAGATTTAGCTATGGCCAGGTCTACAGAAAGCCACCACCTCATCGGAATAGCTTGGATCCCGGCTTGTTGCGCTGCAGACCAGATAGTACAGCATGCTGTGCTATTGTGTCCGGGAAAGGATTTTATGCACAAGGCTCAGAAAGTTCTCTTCTGATGATGGTCCCATCACCCCTCCCTAAAATCCTTGGTGCACCCTACATGGCAAGAATAAGCACAACATGCTTCAAAATTGTGCTAAAATGGATCATAGTCTAAGCTTTAAGACATTAAAGAGGGTATCTTACAATGACTATCCCTCGGCACGTAAGCTATCAGAACATATGGGCATCATAGAGATGGTCCCACATCCAGGATCCTGCTGGGTGAACCAGAACAAGTCGCAGTGGCCCTGCTCCATTGGACCTGGCCCGTCCATACATCACCTAGTTGATCATACATCTTCTCTCCAGACATGGCTTCCCCAGGGGTAACTGCCCATTGACAATCTTACTGATGCGCTGGCATCCTTTTTAATGTACAGATGGAAAAATGTTTTTTTCTACTGCTAGAACCTGATGCTGCTTTGGGCTTCACCATTGGTCAAAGTCTATAGCAAAATTAAAAAATGTACCAATTATAAATCCTTATACAAAAAGTTTCAATAATTCGCAATCACTAATAACTTTTCTCCTGTTCTCACACAGGGCCGTAATGAGTAAAAGAGTGGAATCAATATATGCAAGTTATTTTAACTTGGCTATTAGCGTTAGCCATTACATGTCAGGCATCATGGCGGAGGTGAGCAAGGAAATGCAAGAGAAATACCCAGTTTACAGTAAAAATGTACTTCCGGTTTTGGCCTCAGTTGCGGTTCATGCTTTTGAAAAGATAACAAGTGCTGCTGAGGAAATGAAGCCTTATTTTGAAAAATTTGAAGAGCATCTCAAACCCCTACAGAATGAATTGTGGGAAGGAATACGCCCTATTATAGAGAATAGAACAAGGTCTACTATAGACGCTCTCAATGCCAATATAAAGCCCTTCCTAGAGGGCGTCCGCAAAGAGGTAGAAGCTGCAAACATCAAAGAAGCTGCTGAATCGCCAGCTGAAGAGAAGAACCCTACCATCCTTTTAATGGAACATGTACTGAAGTCTTCACAGAAACTACAACACATGTATGTGTTCGACAGCGACATGCTTAACAAGATTGCATCTCAGCTACACGTTTTCGGTAACAGAGAATAAAGATACAGTCTTGTGGCAGAGTCAGGTAGAGAGCAGTTTGTCATCATTGAGAATAGCAGCAATGGTGCCATCAACCATGTCATTAGATGGAAATTTTAAATAAAAATCATTTCAAAGTTTTTAGCCTGAATTGTACATTTATCACATTAAACTAATTCATGACTGCAGCTAAAGTTTTCTTAAGTGATCCTAGTGCCCACCTTCTGAATTATGCATCATGCATGGCTTATTCACAGGTGCATGTATGTTCCCAAAGGACCTCACATGATCAGCACACCGACCGTTGGTAGTCCTTGGGGCTATCCACACATCTTTTTTTCACACAGACGGATGGTGTCCATATGAAAAACCAAAATCCCAGCATGCACTATTCTAGTCGGAATTGCATGAGTCAACAGATGTGTGGAATACAACACACGAACGCCTTTCTTTACAGGCAGTTTTTGCAAACGCAACACTGAGTCATTTTTAAGCCATTTAACCGCCTTCCAAGAGCCAAAAGTTTTTTTTATTTTTCCATTATGAATGCATGAGAATTGTATTCTTGTTGATGAAATTTAATGTAGCAGATAGTGAACTGAAACGCGTCTAGAGTATTTAAGTGGGGTGAAACGAATAAGTGCAATTGCGCCATTTTTGAGTGGTTCATTTTCGCAGCATTCATGGTGCAGTAAAAACTAAATTTATTTTGTTGGTCAATACAAGTACAAATTTTTCTTCTGTTCTTATGTTTTACTACTTTTAAAAAAGTTAAGTTTTTATTTTTAAACAAAAATTAATTTCCATCAGGCCCCCTGCACACGGGCGGAAATTCCACGTTGGGATTTCCCGCAGAATTTCCGCCCGTGGAAGCTGCCCTAGGATTGTGTTAGAAAATGTAATCCTAGGCAGACGGCCTCTATTTCTGTGCGGGGCTCTGCGTACTGTCACTCTTCAGCTGACCATACTGCAACAACTCAGGAAGGTATTGTAGGCGCAGCTTCCACCAAATTCTCATTAACCTTTTGCAATCCAATTTTGGATTCAGGGTTTCCCAGGGGGCTTTCTCTTCCTGCCATTATACAATGGTACCATTTGTTGGCCAGAGCCAGTACTGCGGTATGGGACATGCTTGAGAGGCCCCTGACAACAGAGTGGCCAGTAATATACCGTAAGAATACCCTGCCGGATGTCTTCAATTGGAATGTCTTTAGACGTCAGACAGTGGATTGGAAAGGATTAAATCAATAAAATCTGCGCCTGCAGTTACAAGTGCTGGGCAGTACATACCCCAGTGTGTTGCAGCGCAGACAGCGGGTTCCTGAGCATCAGACCACAGCTTATCAACTATTGATGGCTTATTCTGAGGACTTGTCTTGCCTTTTGGTTTCTCTTAAACAACAATGGCCCTGGAACTGGTTGTCTACTGTAATAGCTCATCCATGCTAAGGAACCACGAGTTGTGTATTCAGACATGTTGTTTGGAGCACCAGCATTGTATTCAGCTGGAATCTTCAATTTCCATGACTGTGCACCTCCTCTTTGTCAGAATGATTCTTGACACCCCTATCTGACTCCTTTCCTTGACAAGTTGTCTGTCCACAGGATTCTTATTGCTGGATGCTTTCCTTCGATCACACTATTTTTGATATACTCTCCATATAGTTGCATGAGAAAACTCCATAAAAGTCGGCAGTGAAATCTTGGCACCGACTAGCCTAACACTGATGACCAGGCTTCATTGGAAGTCAAGCAGATCACTGGATTTTCCCAACTAATATGGACTTACACTCAAACTGATCAAAAGAAAACTTGTCACTTGATTTTATGCTGCACCACGGGGTCTAATTACATGGAAGCTCCAATCGCGAAAAGCATGGGTCTCTAATAATGTGGACATTCAGAATATGTCGGTCATTATAGATTTTCAGCCTCTCTGTAAAGGTAATTGTTTGTTCCCTTGGGATCTTCATATTGATGTATGCAGCTTAATTCTTTATCTATTACATGGGACCGGCCATCTGACCTTATATTAACCCAAGCCATGTAACCACCATTTATTTACACTTCTAATCAGTGTAACTATGCCCCGGCTCTCTAGTTGGGTATGTGCCTAGTCTAACAGTGGGCGTCCAGGTCAGTGGGTATAAAGAGCCAGGGGAAAAGCCAATGCAATGGAATTGATTCTTCTCTAAGAGGTAAGATACTTGCAGGGCTGTGTAATCAATGTATGTTTCAAGCTTGGTAGGAAAATTAAGTTTGGCTCTATGCTGAAAAGTGTCCCTAATTGTATTAAATATAATGTTGTATGCAGAAATTAGGTAGACTAAACAAATGGAGCAACTTAAACACATGGGCTGGGAAAATGACGGGCTGCAAAACGGGATAAAAGGAAACTATTGATTTCAATGGTTTTGTATTCTCTGTCAGAATTCTTGTGCATTAAAAGATGGGGCAGGACATATCTTCCCACTTTTTTTTTTTTTAACTCACACGCAATAGCTTGGAGTTTGAATAGTCAAAAAAAAACCCAGTTGATGTGCTAATACGCTCCATGGCAGAGAACATATTAAGGAATTTGCCCGTCTCTTTAAGCCCTAAGGGTCCTTTAGGATGAGCCGATTCTTGTTCGCTCTCGTGCACTCTGTTTAGACAGGCAAATGCATCATTGACTCATTCAAATGCGAATCGCTCAGAAACATTCAGTCTTTCTCATTCGCTGTATAAGGGAACGAGAAGGATTGGATGATTGCTGTTTAAACTGAATGAGCCAACGATGAGTTTTGTACCTGCATAAAATAAACAATGAACAAAAATTGATCGATTATTGTTCAGTCGTTGCCTCGCATTTAGACCGAACTATTATCGTTTGCTTTCACTTGTTTGAATGATTTTTTTAAACAATAATCATTCCGTCTAAAAGCACCTTAAAGGGCAAAAACACACGGGCACATGCGCTAATACACTCGCCACTACGGAGCCCTGCCCAGCGCATACATATTACATATTGTATTATAATATTACAAGATATATTCACTAGATCATTGGAGAACATCCAGAGATTCTGATTGACAGATATGGAGTTTGGAAGAAATTCTTCTCCAAAAATGAGAATTAGCTTCTACCTCAGGTTTTATTTTTTTGCCCTCTAATGGCATGATAGGCTGAACTGGATGGCTGGATGTCTTTTTTCAGTCTTAAACTAGTTACTGTGTTACTATTTTACTAGCTTACTTTATTATTATCTTACTATATTACTGTTGCTATATTACTATTAGAGATGAGCGAGCACCAAAATGCTCGGGTGCTCGTTGCTCGAGTTGAGCTTTCCGCGATGCTCGAGGATTCGTTTCGAGTAACGAACCCCATTGAAGTCAATGGGCGACTTGAGCATTTTTGTATATCACCCATGCTCCGCTAAGGTTTTCATTGGTGAAAATCTACAAAACCCAAGAAAGTGATGGAAACAACACAGAAACGGATAGGGTAGGCGAGGGGCAACATGCTGGGCTGCATTTCAGGTTCCCAGGTCCCACTATTAAGCCACAATAGCGGCAAGAGTGCCCCCCCCCCTAACAATTTTTACTTTGGACAAACCCTCATTAGCAAGGCACACCTTAGCTAAGCACCACACTACCTCCAACCAAGCACAATCACTGCCTGTGGGACACAACGCTGCCTCTTCTCCTGGGTTACATGCTGCCCAACCTCCCCGCACGACCCTGCGTCCACAGCGCACACAAAAGTGTCCCTGCGCAGCCTTCACCTGCCCTCATGCCACACGCTGGCTGCATGGCCACACCACCCTCATTTCTCAGTACATCTGCGATGAGGAGGAACCGGAGGCACACACTGCAGAGGGTTGGCAGGGCCAGGCAGCGACCCTCTTTAGTAGGGGCGGGGCGATAGCCCACAATGCTGTACAGAAGCAATGGGAAATTCAATCCTGTGCCACCTCCGTTAGGAGCTGCAAACGTGGGCATAGCAATGGGGAATACATGTGCCACACAGTATTCATTCTGTCAAGGTGTCTCATAGCTCAATCGACTCTGCAAGGGGAAAGCCGTCTGCGCTCTGCCCTCTACCCAAGTCAGTCAGTGTCTTTGTGCCAGACAGGTCAAACACCACGATGGGAACTAAATGTGCACCAACAGCATAGGTGGGTCCTAGGAAGCCCAAGACATGAACCAAAAATTGATCTGAGCGGCCAAACATGTCAGACTTGCACCGTGCCCACGACATAGGCCTCGGCCCACAGATTTAGCAATCATAGGCAGGAAGCGGACTTTCACTGCACCCAGGACATAGGCCTCTGCACAAACCCTCAGCAATCGCGGGCCTACAGCGGACTCCAATGCTAGCGTAGCTGTGCACGTCTCATTAGCGCTGTATTGCTCCTGTAATTTGTCCCAATGCAGTGCCACGGATAGTAGAGCTAACGTCAGATGAAATACAGGTGGGATTCGGCCCACACTGCATGCCCCAGTCAGACCGGTGTTTTTTATAAATAGTCACAGGCAGGTACAACTCCGCAATGGGAATTCCGTGTGCACCCACAGCATGGGTGGCTCCCTGGAACCCATCGGCGGTACATAAATATATCCCATTGCAGTGCCCTGCACAGCTGAGCTAACGTCAGATAAAATACAGGTGGACTTCGGCCCACACTGCATGTCCCAGTCAGACTAGGGTTTTTATAAGTAGACACAGGCAGGTACAACTCCCCTGTGTGAAGTCCCTGTGGACCCACAGCAGGGGTGGCTCCCTGGAACCCACCGGCGGTACATAAATAAATCCCATTGCAGTGCCCTGGACAGCAGAGCTAATGTTAGATTAAATGCAGGTGGGCTTCGGCCCACACTGCATGCCCCAGTCAGACTGGGGTTTTTTATAAGTAGACAAAGGCAGTTACAACTCCCTAATGTGAAGTCCGTGTCGACCGACAGCATGGGTGGGTCCCAGGAAGCCACCGGCGATACATAAGTAAATCCCATTGCATTGCCCTGCACAGCTGACGTAATGTCAGATAAAATACAGGTGGGCTTCGGTCCACAGTGCATGCCCCAGTCAGACCGGGGTTTTTAATACATAGACACAGGCAGGAAGAACTCCCCTATGTGAAGTCCCTGTGGACCGACAGCATGGGTGGGTCCCAGGAAGCCACCGGCGTTACATTAATAAATCCCATTGCAGTGCCCTGCACAGCTGAGCTAACGTCAGATAAAATACAGGTGGGCTTCGGCCCATACTGCATGCCCCAGTCAGACGGGGGGTTTTATAAGTAGACACAGGCAGGTACAACTCCCCTATGTGAAGTCCCTGTGGACCCACAGCATGGGTGGCTCCCGGGAACCCACCGGCGGTACATAAATATATATCCCATTGCAGTGCCCAGCACAGCTGAGGTAATGTCAGATAAAACGCAGGTGGGCTTCGGCCAAAACTGCATGCCCCAGTCAGACTCGGGTTTTTTATAAGTATACACAGGCAGGTACATCTCCCTAATGTGAAGTCCGTGCGGACCGACAGCATGGGTGGGTCCCAGGAAGCCACCGGCGTTACATTAACAAATCCCATTGCAGTGCCCTGCACAGCTGAGCTAACATCAGATAAAATACAGGTGGGCTTTGGCCCACACTGCATGCCCCAGTCAGACCGGGGTTTTTAATACATAGACACAGGCAGGTACAACTCCCCTATGTGAAGTCCCTGTGGACCCACAGCATGGGTGGCTCCCTGGAACCCACCGGCGGTACATAAATACATCCCATTGCAGTGCCCTGGACGGCAGAGCTAACGTCAGATTAAATACAGGTGGGCTTCGGCCAAGAATGTTTTCATTGTTGGAGGAGGAGGATGTTTTTGAGGCAGTATGTGTCCTGTCCCCATGTCCGTGGTTATATGCACCTTACCAGTAACCGCGTTGGTGGGATAGTGGTCGCGACTGTGGACCTATTAGCGCGGTTTTATTTCGTTGGTTTTCGGAATGTGGCCAGGATTAAGTGGGCCATGGTGGGGGGCTTTCTTATTGTGTCGTTTAAGGTGAAATTCTTGGACTGCCGCCAGACGGACCACTGCGAAAGCATTTGCCAAGAATGTTTTCATTGTTGGAGGAGGAGGAGGGGGATGTTTTTGAGGCAGTATGTGTCCTGTCCCCGTGTCCGTGGTTATATGTACCTTCCCAGTGACCGCGTCGCTGAAACATTGTCGCGCCTGGGGACCTAGTAGCGTGGCCTCGCCACGATCATGTCTTTGGTAAGCCTCCGTTTCCACAACCCTGTAACATAGCAGTAGCAGCAGTATAGGCAGAGCCGAGAATTAGTAACATTTCAGTGGTAAGAGTATGGACAGACCCCACTAACATTTCATTTGCAGCAGTATACACAGACCCCAGTAACATTTCAGTAGTATAAGTATAGACAGACTCCAGTAACAGTTCAGTAGTATAAGTCTAGACAGACCCCAGTAACATTTCAGTTCCAGCAGTGTAGACAGACCCCAGTAACATTTTAGTTCCAGCAGTGCAGACAGACCCCAGTAACATTTCAGTTGTATCAGTTGCGACATGCCCCAGTCACATTTCAGTTCCAGCAGTGCAGACAGACGCCAGTAACATTTCAGTAGTATCATTAGAGACAGGCCCCAGTAACATTCAGTGGTAAGAGTATGGACAGACCCGAGTAACATTTCATTTACAGCAGTATTGACATGCCCCAGTCACATTTCAGTTCCAGCAGTGCAGACAGACGCCAGTAACATTTCAGTAGTATCATTAGGGACAGGCCCCAGTAACATTTCAGTAGCAACAATATACACAGACCCCAGTAACATTTCATTTACAGCAGTACTGACAGACCCCAGTAACATTTCAGTAGTATCAGTTGCGACATGCCCCAGTCACATTTCAGTTCCAGCAGTGCAGACAGACGCCAGTAACATTTCAGTAGTATCATTAGGGACAGGCCCCAGTAACATTTCAGTAGCAACAGTATAGACAGACCCCAGTAACATTTCATTTACAGCAGTATTGACAGACCCCAGTAACATTTCAGTAGCATCAGTTGCGACATGCCCCAGTCACATTTCAGCTCCAGCAGTGCAGACAGACCCCAGTAACATTAACGTAGAAGCAGTATGGGCAAAGCAGCAGATTCACATTGCCCTGGCAGCAGTGTAGGGAGAGTGCAGCATTTGTAACATTTCAGTAGTAGCAGTATAGACAGGCCCCAGTAACATTTACATTGAAGCAGTATGGACAAAGCAGCAGATTCACATTTCCCTGGCAGCAGTGTAGGGAGAGCATTGTATTTGTAACACTTCAGTAGTAGCAGTATAGTCAGACCCCAGTAACATTTACGTAGAAGCAGTATGGGCAAAGCAGCAGATTCACATTTCCCTGGCAGCAGTGTAGGGAGAGCACAGCATTTGTAACATTTCAGTAGTAGCAGTATAGACAGGCTCCAGTAACATTTACGTCGAAGCAGTATGGGCAAAGCAGCAGATTCACATTTCCCTGGCAGCAGTGTAGGGAGAGCACAGCATTTGTAACATTTCAGTAGTAGCAGTATAGACAGGCCCCAGTAACATTTACTTAGAAGCAGTATGGGCAAAGCAGCAGATAAACATTTCCCTGGCAGCAGTGTAGGAAGAGCACAGTATTTGTAACATTTCAGTAGTAGCAGTATAGTCAGATCCCAGTAACATTTACGTAGAAGCAGTATGGGCAAAGCAGCAGATAAACATTTCCCTGGCAGCAGTGTAGGGAGAGCATAGTATTTGTAACATTTCAGTAGTAGCAGTATAGTCAGATCCCAGTAACATTTACGTAGAAGCAGTATGGGCAAAGCAGCAGATAAACATTTCCCTGGCAGCAGTGTAGGGAGAGCATAGTATTTGTAACATTTCAGTAGTAGCAGTATAGTCAGATCCCAGTAACATTTACGTCGAAGCAGTATGGGCAAAGCAGCAGATAAACATTTCCCTGGCAGCAGTGTAGGGAGAGCATACTATTGGTAAGATTTCAGTAGTAGCAGTATAGACAGGCCCCAGTAACATTTACGTAGAAGCAGTATGGGCAGAGCCCACTATTAGTTACATTTCTGTTATAGCAGTATAGACATGCCCCAGTAACATTTCCGTTGAAGCATTATGGGCAGAGCCCAGTATTAGTAGAATTACAGTAGTAACAGTATACACCAAGCAAGGTAACATTTCAGGAGCAGAAGTATCGGCAGACCGAAGTAACATTTCTGTTGCTGAAGTCTAGTCAGACCCCTCTAGCGTTACAGTGGCTGAAGTATAGGTAGGCAGAACAGAGTTAAATTTCTGTAGCAAAACTGTAGGCCAACCCCAGACACAGTGATGTACCATGAGTGCAGGCGAAGCCCATAAAAATTACTTGGATTACATTGTAGGCGAGGGCCCGAAAAATTGGTGTACCGACAGTACAAATGTACCCCAGAAAAATTGCCCATGCCCAACCCAGAGGGCAGGTGAAACCCATTAATCGCTTAGCTTACTGTGGCTTAATTTGTAACTAGGCCTGGAGGCAGCCCAGTCAAAATAACAATTGGTTCAGGTGGAAGTTTCAATGCTTTAATGAGAATTGAAACAGATAAATATTATTTTGAAAAGTTATGAGCCTTTTGACCCACAGAAAAATTGCCCGTTCAGGGTGATTACATGAGGTTTCAGGAGGAGGAGCCGGAGGAGGAGGACGAATATCATACACAGATTGACAAAGTTCTTTAGGTACCGCTGCTGTCCGCTGGTGGAGAAGAGAAGTCCTGGGAAATCCAGGCTTTGTTCATCTTTATGAGTTTAAGCCTGTCGGCGCTGTCAGTTGACAGGCGGGTACACTTGTCCGTGATGATTCCCCCAGCTGCACTAAACACCCTCACTGACAGGACGCTAGCTGCAGGGCAAGCCAGCACCTCCAGGGCATACAGCGCGAGTTCGGGCAACCATCTTCTTACAGTGCTCCCTTCGACTCAGCCTGGACTGGGGAGGTGTGACACAGTCTTGCTGGGGAGCCATAAAGCTGGCAAAGGCCTTGGAGAGTGTTGCCCTGCCTGCGCTGAACATGCTGCCTGATCTTCGCGCCTCCCCTTCTACTTGGCCCTCGGAACTGTGGCTTCTGCCAGTAGCGCTGTCGGATGGGAAGATTACCATCAGTTTGTGCACCAGGGCCCTGTGGTATTGCATCACTCTCAAACCCCTTTCCTCTTCGGGAATGAGAGTGGAAAGGTTCTCCTTATACCGTGGGTCAAGCAGTGTGTACACCCAGTAATCCGTAGTGGCCAGAATGCGTATAACGCGAGGGTCACGAGAAAGGCATGCTAACATAAAGTCAGCCATGTGTGCCAGGGTACCTGTACGCAGCATATGGCTGTCCTCACTAGGAAGGTCACTTTGAGGATCCTCCTCCTCCTCCTCAGGCCATACACTCTGAATGGATGAGAGGCACGCAGCATGGGTACCCTCTGCAGTGGGCCCAGCTTTCGCTTCCTCCTCAGGCTCCTCCCCCTCCTCCGCCTCCTCCTCCACGCGCTGAGATATAGACATGAGGATGCTCTGACTCTCCAGCGACATACTGTCTTCCCCCGGCTCCGTTTCCGCCCGCAAAGCATCAGCCTTTATGCTTTGCAGGGAACTTCTCAAGAGGCATAGCAGGGGAATGGTGATGCTAATGATTGCAGCATCGCTGCTCACCATCAGGGTGGACTCCTCAAAGTTTCCAAGGACCTGGCAGATATCTGCCATCCAGGCCCACTCCTCTGTAAAGAATTGAGGAGGCTGTCTCCCACTATGCCGCCCATGTTGGAGTTGGTATTCCACTATAGCTCTATGCTGCTCATACAGCCAGGACAACATGTGAAGCGTAGAGTTCCACCGTGTGGGCATGTCGCAAAGCAGACGGTGCAACAGTTCGTGGGCTATGTGCCTCTTCTCTCCTAAGCTGAGTAGTTTCAGCACGGCCTGCTGACGCTTGCCCACTGCTGTGCTGCCGCGCGACACCGACTGCTGGCGACGTGCTGCTGCTGACACGTCTTGATTGCGAGGTAGAGGTTGCGTTGGAGGAGGAGGGTGGTTTAGTAGAGGAAGCATACACCGCCGCAGATACCAGCACCGATCTGGGGCCCGCAATTTTGGGGCTGGGTAGGACGTGAGCGGTCCCAGGCTATGACTCGGTCCCAGCCTCCACTAAATTCACCCAATGTGCCGTCAGGGAGATATAGTGGCCCTGCCCGCCTGTGCTTGTCCACGAGTCCGTTGTTAAGTGGACCTTGCCAGTCACCGAGTTGGTTAGGGCGCGTACAATGTTGCGTGAGACGTGGTCGTGCAGGGCTGGGACGGCACACCGTGAAAAATAGTGGCGACTGGGGACAGAGTAGCGCGGGGCTGCCGCCGCCATCATGTTTTTGAAAACCGCAGTTTCCACCAGCCTGTAGGGGAGTATCTCCAGGCTGATCAATTTGGCTATGTAAACATTTAAAGCTTGAGCATGCGGGTGCGTGGCGGCGTATTTGCGCTTTCACTCCAACGATTCTCTTAGCGACAGCTGGACGCTGCACTGAGAGACATTGCTGGATGGGGCCGAGGACAGCGGAGGTGAGGGTGTGGGTCCAGGCCAGAAGACGGTCGTGCCTGTGTCGTGAGAGGTGGGTTGGATCTCAGTGGCAGGTTGGGGCCCAAGGGGAGAGGGAGTGGCGCAAGCTGGAGGCGGTGAACGCCCTTCATCCCACCTTGTGGGGTGCTTGGCCATCATATGCCTGTGCATGCTGGTGGTGGTGAGGCTGGTGGTGGTGGCTCCCCGGCTGATTTTGGCGCGACAAAGGTTGCACACCACCGTTCGCCGGTCGTCCGCAGTCTCAGTGAAAAACTGCCACACCTTAGAGCACCTTGGCCTCTGCACGGTGGCTTGGCGCGAGGGGGTGCTTTGGGAAACAGCTGGTGGATTATTCGCTCTGGCCCTGCCTCTACCCCTGGCCACCCCACTGCCTCTTCCAACCTGTTCTGGTGCTGCTGTTGCCACCCCCTCTGAAGACCTGTTGTTACCATACAGTGCGGCATGGGGTCCCGCGGTCGGCGCTCGTCGCTCCGGCGTTGGCTCCAGCAGCCTGGAGCCCTGTGTCGAGGTCATCCCGGCGGCTTGGGTTGGCCAGTGGGTGGCGGCGTGGGCGTGCCCGCCCGTAGGGTGCCGCCCGCACTCCTCTGTGCTTCTTATACAGCAGTGGGTGGAGTTGCCTCCTCCCACTCTCCGCCCCTGGGCGGAACCTTGTGGTTAAAAGACTGGCAGTGAACTGAGCTCATTGCCAGTTATTGGTTCTGCATGCACCTAGCCAGTCCCTAGTTGTCGGTCAGCTCCCTCTGGTCCCCTATTACTCTGTCTGTTTGTGTTGGTTCTGTTTGCCTCTAATCTAGTCTGGCCCAGTCAGTACTAGTTGCTATCCAGCACCCTGCCAGTTTGCCTGTGAGTCCCATCTCCAGCCTTGTAAGTTTTGTTGGTCTATTCACCTGCCTCCTCTGTCGGCACTCTGTTCCCCCCATTAGGTAGTTTCCTGCTTGTCAGTCGCCAGGTCCCTAGCCAGGGCAGGGACCGCCGTCCAGTTGTCCGCCTGGGGTTAGCCAGGGCCGAGGCAAGTAGGCAGGGACAGTGGGGGTGCGGGAGATCAGGGCACCCCAACTGGCGCTCGGGGGGCAGAGTGCCGTAACATAATAACTGGCCCTTAAAATACTGTTTTTCTTTTCATGGCGGCGATCAGCGCCCTTGCAAACCAGCTGCAAGACCTGGTGCCGGTGATCCGGGATTTGTCAGCTCGCATGGTGGCCCAGGAGCAGTGGGCGTTGTCGCAGGAGCAGAATGCCGTTACCAGTCCCGAACCCAAGTGCCCTCTTCCCGAGGTGTTCTCTGGGGAGAGGAACAAGTTTTTCGTTTTTCAACAGGCGTGTCGCCTGTTTTTTCGGATGCGTCCCCGCTCTTCCGGCTCAGAGGTCCAGAGGGTCGGGCTCATAATGTCCCTGCTGCGGGGCTCTGCCCAGACTTGGGCCTTTTCCATTCCCGAGGGTTCCCCCTCCCTGCATTCGGTGGACTCCTTTTTTCAGGAACTCGGGGGCATCTTCGATGAACCGGACAGAGTGGGGTTGGCGGTTTCACGGTTGCTGGCGCTGCATCAGGGGTCGCTTTGTGTGGAGGATTATTGCTCCAGTTTCAGACGCTATGCGGGTGATACTGCATGGAACGATAGCGCCCTGAAAGACGTTTTTATGCAAGGTCTCTCGGACGCGGTCAAAGAACTGTTGATCTCCCATCCCGTTCCCGGGTCCTTAAAGGAGGCTATGGAGTTAGCAGTGAAGGCAGATAGGAGGCTCAGGGCTGGGAAGCAAGATAGACCGACCCATAGAGTCAGGGAGGTCATTTGTCCTGTTCCCTCCCCGTCCGTACCAGTCTCTGTTCCCGAACCTATGGAACTGGACCCGCTGGACCCCAAGGAGCGACGCCGGATTCGGTTATTACATAATCTCTGTCTCTACTGCGGGAAAGCTGGACATCGGGTGATAACTTGCCCCTGGAGGCCTCAGCGTCCACAGTCTGAATCGGCAGAAAGACTTCCAGTCCTAGGCGACTGCAGGGAGAGTCGCCTAGGACCTCAGGTACGTCCTAGACTTCTGATACCCTGCCAGGTTAGATTCCGGAACTTCTCCCGCCTAGGGCAGGCATTTATTGATTCCGGAGCAGCTGCTAACCTGATAAGCATGCGTCTCGTTGAGCCCCTGAGGGCTGCATTTGTGGCGCTGAAGACGCCAATTCGTTTTGCTAGCATTGATGCTACTCCTCTTGCTTCGGGCTTGGTACGATGGAGGACCCCAGTGTTACAACTCATGGTGGGGGGTCGCCATTCGGAAGGTCTATCATTCCTGGTGATGGAGAAAATGTCGGTAGACATGGTACTAGGGATGCCGTGGCTGGCGTTGCACAACCCCCAATTCGATTGGGCCACTGGGGAGCTAACCCAGTGGGGGCCGTCCTGCCATAGCCATCGTGCTCCCCCTCCCCCCTGCTCAGTCGAACAGAAGGGGTACCGGTCCTCTGGAAATCGCAAAAGGAGGGGTCGCACGGGGTGCCATAAGTCTTTGTCGAAACCTGTTGTCTCTTCGGTGATGCCCACCCTGGTCTGTGATGAAGTTGAACACAAGGCCCAGGAGGTCCTGGATTCTGGCCGGGGTCCAGGAACCGTACAATATTTGGGGGCCCGGAAGAGTTTTTTGGAGTATGATAGCTCAGATGACAGTGATTGTAAAGTTAGAGATGCCTCAGATTTTGAAGGCAGCGTCATTGGTAGCGAGGATGGGTCAAAAGACAGTGGCGAATGGTTGGACATTGACTCGGAAGACGACCTGAAACATGACGATATGTCAACGGTTGGCCCTGAAGGAAATGGGGCAGCCACAGACTACCGAAGTCATGGACCTGAGGATCAGGCCATGGTGTCCGCTCAGGAGGGTCACATTCTCGGGTTGGTACAGCGTTTTCACAGCCTTTGCCTGGATAAGCCTGGTCGAGTTTCCGGGGGCCCGGAGGTCCCCCGTCAGAGGGGGGGTAATGTTACCATACAGTGCGGCATGGGGTCCCGCGGTCGGCGCGCGTCGCTCCGGCGTCGGCTCCAGCAGCCTGGAGCCCTGTGTCGAGGTCATCCCGGCGGCTTGGGTTGGCCAGTGGGTGGCGGCGTGGGCGTGCCCGCCCGTAGGGTGCCGCCCGCACTCCTCTGTGCTTCTTATACAGCAGTGGGTGGAGTTGCCTCCTCCCACTCTCCGCCCCTGGGCGGAACCTTGTGGTTAAAAGACTGGCAGTGAACTGAGCTCATTGCCAGTTATTGGTTCTGCATGCACCTAGCCAGTCTGTCTGCGGTTCTCCTCAGCCAGTCCCTAGTTGTCGGTCAGCTCCCTCTGGTCCCCTATTACTCTGTCTGTTTGTGTTGGTTCTGTTTGCCTCTAATCTAGTCTGGCCCAGTCAGTACTAGTTGCTATCCAGCACCCTGCCAGTTTGCCTGTGAGTCCCATCTCCAGCCTTGTAAGTTTTGTTGGTCTATTCACCTGCCTCCTCTGTCGGCACTCTGTTCCCCCCATTAGGTAGTTTCCTGCTTGTCAGTCGCCAGGTCCCTAGCCAGGGCAGGGACCGCCGTCCAGTTGTCCGCCTGGGGTTAGCCAGGGCCGAGGCAAGTAGGCAGGGACAGTGGGGGTGCGGGAGATCAGGGCACCCCAACTGGCGCTCGGGGGGCAGAGTGCCGTAACACCTGTCCTCAGTTGGCTTATCACACCAGGTGGGGTCAGTCACCTCATCGTCCAGTGGGCTCTTCCTCCGAATCCTCTGTGCGCTCCTCCCTCAGACTTACTGCCCTTACTACTACCTCACTGATAGACAACTGTGTCTCATCATCATCGTCCTCCTCACCCACTGAAAGGTCTTGAGACAGTTGCCGGAAGTCCCCAGCCTCATCCCTCGGTCCCCGGGAACTTTCCAAAGGTTGGGAATCGGTCACAACAAACTCCTCCGGTGGGAGAGGAACCATTGTTGCCCAATCTGGGCAGGGGCCCGAGAACAGTTCCTGGGAGTCTGCCTGCTCCTCAGAATGTGTCATTTTCATGGAGTGAGGAGGCTGGGAGGAAGGAGGAGCAGCAGCCAGAGGATTCAGAGTTGCAGCAGTGGACGGCGTAGAAGACTGGGTGGTCGATAGATTGCTGGATGCACTTTCTGCCATCCACGACAGGACCTGCTCACACTGCTCGGTTTTTAATAAAGGTCTACAATGTGGACCCAAAAATTGTGATATTAAGCTAGAGACCCCAGAAACTGTCCTCTCTCCTACTCCCGCAGCAGCCGGCTGAGATTCGCCTGGACCAGGAACTCGGCCTATACCCACACCCTCACTTGCAACTCTGCGTCCTCGCCCACATCCACGTCCTCTACCCCTACCCTTCAGCATGGTGGATTAGGAATCGAGCAGACAGTGAGCGGTGCGAAAATTTTTTGGAATTATTGCCGCGCTGTTGGTGCCTGCCAACGGTTATACAACGCAAAAAGAAGCCTGGGCTAAATTATAAGGAAGGATGCAAGCAGGACTAGCTGTGCACTATGCAGTTTAGATTCACCTTCAGTTTCACAGGCCACACAGTAATGTGCACTGGGTTACAAGCAGACGGAAAAAAGGAGTCCTTTTTAAAAATTAGCCTTTTGCCAATAAAATGCAGGCAATAGAGCGTGTATTGGCCTCTCCCTCTATGGCTGTCTGGCACCGTACACTGCGTCGGCAGCTGTCTGGTAACCCAGAGCGCAGAAAAATATTAGTGTTTTTTAAACATGCACTTGGATGCAGAGAGCGCTTACGTAACTCTAACTGCCCCCAGCAAAAAATGACACGGAAGGCTGAACTGAGACCTGAGGTACTACAACTCCCAGCAACCACGGAGTTAAATGCACAGGTAGACAGGATTCCACACTACCGCTGTCCTTGCCTCACCATTACTTCCCCTATACTACTTAGTACAGACTGCAGCCTGAGAACGCTATAGCTGTAATGGGCTGCACGCCCGATATACCAAAAAAAAGAAAAACGGCAAAACTGCTCCCAGCACCCACAACAGTAGTGCACTAGGTGAGCTGTGGCCCTAAGAAGGACTGTTGGGGTTCTTGTAGACGCTAACACTGTCCCTAAACCAGCAACAGCAGCAGCAGCACTCTCCCTAATCTCTGCCAGCATGTGTCTGAGGCGAGCCGCGGGCGGGACTGATGCAAATTCTCGGGGGTCACTTGATCTCGCCAGCCACTCACTGCAGGGGGGGGGGATAGGGCTGGAACGTCACAGGAGGAAGTTGTAATGCCTTCCCTGCATTTCTATTGGCCAGAAAATGGCGCAAATCTTTCAGGGAAGGAAATATAATGGAGTCGAGCACCGCGTGGTGCTCGTCTCAAGTAACGAGCATCTCGAACACCCTAATACTCGAACGAGTATCAAGCTCGGACGAGTATGCTCGCTCATCTCTAGTTACTATAATACTACGTTACTGTATTACTATCTTACTTTATTATTATTATGTTACTGTATTACTATCTTACTATATTGCTATCTTACTATGTTACTATAGTATTATGTGACTGTCTTTCTTGCAGATTTAAGATCAGTTCTGATCATGAAAATCCTGGTTTCCTCATTGCTCCTCTTGTTCCTATCAGGTATGGTGAGCTGTTCCTTCTAATGTAACATTAAGGCTAACTTTACACTGGTGAGCGCGATATGGGGCAGTGAATCCCGCCCCTATCCATATCACGCCCCCCACCATTGGAATTCCTCCAAGGATGAGAGGAGTTTGCATGTCAAAACAGCCTCGCATCACTTTGGGGAAGCAGGGATCCTTCACTGTGGCGGTTAGCCAAGGCAGAGGATCACTGAGTTTCTACTATTGTTTTCAATGGGAGATCTCGCGATGCTGACGCAGGCCCCATTGACAACAGTGGGCACAAGAAAACCTCGCTCATGTGTATCACCTCAGCGCTGAGCCAATCAGAAGCAAGTCTCAGTCACACCCATTCATGAATTCATGAATGGGTGTGACTGAGATCTGCCTCTGATTGGCTCAGGCTGAGCCAATCAGGGGCCAGTCTGAGTCACACCCCTTCACACCCACTGCAGGCCGGCCGCCCGGATCTCCAGCTGCCGGGAGCAGGTGAGTACATCCTTTTTTTAATTTTTTCACATTTAAGGATGCATTGCAGGGAAGGGGTTATATATTTAACCCCTTCCCGACAATTCATCCCGCGCACGCCGGCAGCCCATTGCTTTCAATGGAGTCGGCTGTATTGCCGCTCCATTGAATTTAATGGGCAAACATTGTTCTTCTCTGCCAGAGCTGTTACAGCTGTGGCAGAGAAGAATGATTTGTCTTCTTTATGTTCTCAATGGGGTCGGCGCTGCTGCCGCCGGCCCCGTTGGGCGCATATAGAGAAGAGAACAGGAATCGCAGATCGCAGATAGGTGCGATCTGCGATTTCTGTTCTCTAATTTATCGGACGAGCGCATAAAAAGCGCTCATGTGTCCGATACCATTGCAAAGCAATGGTTTTAAAAAATCGCCGGACGCATGCGCATGCACAAATCGCGGCAATAAACGCCCATGTGACTAAGCTCTATCAGGAGGAACTATTGAGGAAGTGAAAGAGATGTATGTTGCTTTAAGAATACTGCTACTTTAAGTGAAATAGTTTAATGCAAAGTTATTCTGCAACGATAAAGTAACACAAACCCTTCTAAAAAAAGAAAAAAAGTGCCACCTCTGTTTGTCATCGCTGCGCCATCCTGAACCTGTGGGTCAGGAAGGATATTATTTCTCCTTAAGGAGACCAACTAGAATCTGAGTGAGGAGACTTATAAGGCCATGCATGCTCCTTTGGAAAATATGTAAATGGGAAGATAGAACAATACCTCGGTAGCGCCACCTATTGGAAGGCAGCATTCCTGCAAGTCAATGTCAGTTTTAGACAAGCCTTGTATTAAAAGTCTGACACTGACTTGCAGGAATGCTGCCTTCCAATAGGTGGCACTGCAGAGGTATTGTTTCATCTTCCCTATTTGCCTCCTGAACCTGTGTCGCACCACCATCCACAACCAGTTACCGGAGATCCCAGTGGTAGGACCCCCAGTGATCAGACATCTAGAATCCATTGCTATGGATAGGTAATGAACGGCAGTCTTGGCTCAGCCTATTTAATAAGAAATTTGCTGTTTCGGTTGCCATTTCCTGCGCTGGCACTGAGGAGCATTAGTGCTGTACAAGTTAGGGGACTTATATTGGTGCATAGAGACCTCAGATAGTGAATAGGTCGCACATTTCTTTTGCACTAATTCAACTTTATTCTTATAGGAACATATAGTAATCCCCTTGAAGATCAGGATGTAAAACCACCTCCGAAACCTGAGATGAGGGACTCTGTGAAAAGTCTGTTCTCTAATATATGCGCGTTGGGTGCGGAATTGGTCGCAGGGACTGTAAGACTGTAAGATAATTGAAAGTATTTTCCTATATAATTCAAGGGCTAAAAAGGGCTGAAACATGAATATCCTCTAATATTTAGTAAGAACGGCTTCAGACAACCGTATACGCAGCTGCACATGCTTCAGCGCAACGCGTTTGTGCCATAAACGAGTTTGATTTGCACGTGTCTCTGTGCATGTATTGCACTTTTGTTCACATACGTGCGCAAAACACTCCCGCCCTGATTTAAAAGTCTTAACGAGGTCTAAACGTGTTCTGTTTTTCACACAATTATGCAGCGTGTTGCGTATTTGCATATGCTCACCTCCCATACGTTTCTATAGGGGCCTTTGTTTCGTAAAATATGCAGAAATATAGAGCACATCCTATTTTTATATTTATCAAGGATCTTGTTATAGAGGGGAGCAGAAAGATTTAGCTTTGGCCAGGTCTACAGAAAGCCACCACCCTATCGGAATAGCTTGGATCCTGGCTTGTTGCGTTTCATTTTCCTAGACAGATAGTACAGCATGCTGTGCTATTGTGTCCGGGAAAGGATTTTATGCACAATGTTCAGAAAGTTCTCTTCTGATGATGGTCCCATCACCCCTCCCTAAAATCCTTGGTGCACCCTACATGGCAAGAATAAGCACAACATGCTTCAAAATTGTGCGAAAATGGATCATAGTCTAAGCTTTAAGACATTAAAGAGGGTACCTTACAATGACTATCCCTCGGCATGTAAGCTATCAGAACATATGGGCATCATAGAAATGGTCCCACATCCAGGACCCTGCTGGGTGAACCAGAACAAGTCGCAGTGGCCCTGCTCCATTGGACCTGGCCCGTCCATGCATCACCTAGTTGATCATACATCTCTCCAGACATGGCTTACCCAGAGGTAACTGCCCATTGACAATCTTACTGATGCTGAGGCATCCTTTTTAATGTACAGATGGAAAAATGTTTTTTTCTACTGCTAGAACCTGATGCTGCTTTGGGCTTCACCATTGGTCAAAGTCTATAGCAAAATTAAAAAATGTACCAATTATTAATCTTCATACAAAAAGTTTCAATAATTCGGCAATCACTAATAACTTTTCTCCTGTTCTCACACAGGGCCGTATTGGGTAAAAGAATGGAATCAATATATGCAAGTTATTTAAACTTGGCTGTTAGCGCTAGCGATTACATGTCAGGCATCATGGCGGAGGTGAGAAAAGAAATGCAAGAGAAATACCCAGTTTACAGTAAAAATGTACTTCCGGTTTTGGCCTCAGTTGCGGTTCATGCTGTTGAAAATATAACAAGTGCTGCTGAGGAAATGAAGCCTTATTTTGAAAAATTTGAGGAGCATCTGGAACCCCTACAGAATGAATTGTGGGAAGAAATACACCCTATTATAGAGAATATAACAAGGTCTACCATAGACGCTCTCAATGCCAATATAAAGCCCTTCCTAGAGGGCGTCCGCAAAGAGGTAGAAGCTGCAAACATCAAAGAAGCTGCTGAATCGCCTGCTGAAGAGGAGAACCCTACCATCCTTTTAATGGAACATGCTCTGAAGTCTTCACAGAAACTACAACACATGTTTGTGTTCGACGGCGACATGCTTAACAAGATTGCATCTCAGCTACACTTGTGGCAGAGTCAGGTAGAGAGCAGTTTGTCATAATTGAGAATAGCAGCAATGGTGCCATCAACTTGTCATTAGATGGAAATTCTAAATAAATATCATTTTCAAAGTTTTTAGCCTGAATTGTACATTTATCACATTAAACTAATTCATGACTGCAGCTAAAGTTTTCTTAAGTGATCCTAGTGCCCACCTTCTGAATTATGCATCATGCATGGCTTATTCACAGGTGCATGTATGTTCCCAAAGGACCTCACATGATCAGCACACCGACCGTTGGTCGTCCCTGGGGCTATCCACACATCTTTTTTTCACATGGACGGATGGTGTCCATATGAAAAACCAAAATCCCAGCATGCACCGTTCTAGTCGGAATTGCATGAGTCAACAGATGTGTGGAATACAACACACGAATGCCTTTCTTTACAGGCGGTTTTTGCAAACGCAACAATGAGTAATTTTTAACCCATTTAACCGCCTTCCAAGAGCCAAAACTTTTTTTATTTTTGCATCGACATGAATGCATGAGAAGTGTATTCTTGTTGATGCAATTTAATGTAGCAGATAGTGAACTGAAAAGCGCTTAGAGTATTTAAGTGGGGTGAAACGAATAAGTGCAATTGCGCCATTTTGAGTGGTACATTTTCACAGCATTCATGGTGCAGTAAAAACTAAATGTATTTTGTTGGTCAATACAAATACAGCGATGACAAAAATTTTCTTGTGTTTTTATGTTTTACTACTTTTAAAATAGTTAAGTTTTTATTTTTAAACAAAAATTCATTTCCATCAGGCCGGCTGCACACGGGTGGAAATTTAGTGGCGGGATTTCCTGCAGAATTTCCGCCCATGGAAGCTGCCATAGGATTGCATTAGAAAATGTAATCCTAGGCATATGGCCTCTATTTCTGTGCAGGGCTCTGCGTACTGTCACTACTCAGCCGCCAGCTCTGGTCTGCGCATTCGGAGCCGCGGGAGCAGGTGAGTGCCACGCTGGTCTCTGCAGTGGCTCGGGTCAGGTCCCACTGCGAGAATTCTCGCAGCCAGATCCTACCTGAACGTCTGCAGGCGGCCTCATTCCGAGGAGGTCTGAAAAGCATAACTTTTTTTTGGTTTTCGTGAGCTGTATAAAGGCTCATTTTTTGTAGGGCGCATTGTAGTTTTTATTAGTAACATTTCGGAGTGTATGCATCTTTTTGATCACTTTTTTTCCCCTTCGTTTTGCTCCCTGGGTAACTAAAAATTGCAATATTGGCACTTTGTACCTTTTTTTTTTCAACGCTCAATATGTGGGATAAAAAGTGTGATATTTTAATAATTTGGACTTTTACAAACACGGAGATACCAAACATGAGGGGTTTTTAATAGGAAAAATGGGGAAAGTGTTTTTTTGAACGTTTTATATGTGTATTTTTCTTTCTGTGGGTTTAACATTTTTGCAAAATGTATCTTCCTTTTTTTTCAGTCCTCACAGGGAACTTGCAGTTGTGATCACTTGATTGTTTTTTGTAGACTGTATAAAATAAAAAACCTGAACACTCCAGTGATAATAAATAGAGAGATTCAAAGGACTTACTTCACAGGGGTGCCTCAACACCCCCAATTCCAGAAGGCATGTAGCTAAGTCAGAGGAGCAGGAGATATTCCAGTTTCACAGTATGATAATAATTTATTATGTAATGCAACTAGAGATGAGCGAACGTACTCGTCTGAGCTTGATGCTCGGGCGAATATTAGGGTGTTCGGGATGCTCGTTACTCGTAACGAGCACCACGCGGTGTTCGGGTTACTTTCAGTTTCCTCTCTGAGTCGTTAGCGCGCTTTTCTGGCCAATTGAAAGACAGGGAAGGCATTACAACTTCCCCCTGTAACGTTCAAGCCCTATACCACCCCCCTGCAGCGAGTGGCTGGGGCGATCAGATGTCACCCGAGTATAAAAGTCG